>NW_007738905.1:10236-12188 GCF_000696425.1 Galeopterus variegatus
ACTTCTGGCCCTTGTTTCTACACATGAAAAGTGTCATGTCCCATGGAAGGAAGCCCATGATGAAACAAAGCTAATAAAATCCAACCGGTGGATTTTATTGTCTAGGAATTGAGAAGTGCTTCTCTATGAGGCTCCTGTCCCTGGGATCCTTTTCCACTGACAGGATTTTGACCTCAGCAGCTAGGACAACTTTGTGAGCCAGCAGGGTGGTGAGGAATTGTTAGGAGAATCCCCCTGAACCCCAGATCTACAGAGGCACAGCCACTTGGCTGTCTAGAATAGATCTTAGAATCATAAAATGTCAGAGTCAGAGGGAGTCTTTGTGGTCCTGGAGTCCAACCCTTTCACTTTACAAATGAGAAAAAGTCCAGACAGCTGAAGAGACTCTGAAGTCACACCGGTATTTCCTAATCCTTGTTAGAAAAGATGAGCATTAAAGAAGAAAGCTTCTAAAACAGCCATTTATATCAGAAAGAGGCTCTGCTGACCCTAACCCAAACCTTGTAGACTGATCCAGGATATCAGCCTGCATATTTATGAGTCACAGAACATGTAGAAATAATTTCTCTTGTCTGAGTCAGATAGCACTGCATATTTTAATTCTGCCAGTTGTTTGAGAGCCTGTGCTAACATGCACGTGACACCTTATTAAATCAACTTCCTAAAAAAAAAGAGCCAATTTTAAATAGACTGTCTCGAAAATTGCATTGATGTAATTTATGAATTTTAAGTAATCTCTATTCAGATTGTCACTTCCAAGAATCCGATTAAAATTATTAGTTTACAGAAGAACAACTGAAACAAAGTTTAGAAAAAGAAAGCTTTGCAGGTTTTTCTTTTGGTTTCTACCTATTCCTGATATTTCAATGCTAAATAAAACCATACCTATCATCTCATGTAGTGAGAACAGGTAGGGAAAGTCAAGTTAATAATACGGCTGGCAAAGGCAATTATATCTTATTGGCCCCTGAAAACATTTAAGATGCAGCACAGCTAACCCTAGTGAGTGACATCTACATCTGTGTTTTCTTGTAGCATCAGTTGTCAAACTAACATTTCATTAACATACAGTTTTTTTTTTTCAATTTAACTTTAAAAGCATTGAATTCATGGGGCCGGCCCGGTGGCACACTGCTACAGTGCGCCGCTTGGGAGCGCGGCGGTGCTCCCGCCGAGGGTTCAGATCCCACATACAGACCTCCCACATACAGACCGGTTCCCGCTCACTAGCTGAGCGAGGTGCGGGTGCAACACCGAGGGTTGCGATTCCGTTGCCGGTCCCGGTCCGGTATGGGCGCGACACTGAGGGTTGTGATCCATTGCCGGATACGAAAAAAGACAAAAAGGGGAAAAAAAAAAAAGCATTGAATTCAGGCCTGCAATAAATAGGGAGTTGCCATGATTTACTAAGCTGTATAGGTCTTCAAAAGATTTTGCTTGTGTGCAGCTGAGATATTAGTTGGGAATGGATCTGTATGTTCTGAAAACCAACAAGCTGTGGAGAAGACCTTCAGGGGACATCTGTGAGTGGGTATCCAGCCTTAAAAGGTTTTCCCTCTTCTCCCATGGCTTAGCAGAAAAAATAATTAGGAAGTACTGTATGCATAGCATAACCTAAAAGTGTAGCTCAGAAAGCTTAAACACAGTTCACTTCAGTATAGGAGAAGGATATATGAACTAGAAGACAAGAAGATCTTAGAGCTAGATCTGTGAAGTGGTCTGGGTCACCCACATAGTACAACCCTGAGGTGGGAGGAATTCACACTACATTCTATATAAACAGTGTTCTGTGGAGTTATGTAGTAACCCCCTTCCTCTCCTATAAACTTCCCTCCCTCCTTTCCCATTTTCTACTGAATCCCATTATCAAGACACTAACATTTTTAAACCAATGGTGTCATACCTAAGACACAAGACCAACAGCTTTGTGTTTCACAATTTAAAAAAAAAAA
>NW_007738905.1:12363-15453 GCF_000696425.1 Galeopterus variegatus
TATGCATAGCATAACCTAAAAGTGTAGCTCAGAAAGCTTAAACACAGTTCACTTCAGTATAGGAGAAGGATATATGAACTAGAAGACAAGAAGATCTTAGAGCTAGATCTATGAAGTGGTCTGGGTCACCCACATAGTACAACCCTGAGGTGAGAGGAATTCACACTACATTCTATATAAACAGTGTTCTGTGGAGTTATGTAGTAACCCCCTTCCTCTCCTATAAACTTCCCTCCCTCCTTTCCCATTTTCTACTGAATCCCATTATCAAGACACTAACATTTTTAAACCAATGGTGTCATACCTAAGACACAAGACCAACAGCTTTGTGTTTCACAATTTAAAAAAAAAAATTCTGACATCAAAAGTAATGCCCTTCATTCACTTATTCAGTAATTCATTCCACAAATACTCACTGACACCTTCCATTGCTAGGCATCAGAGAATAATGTTGAGTTGAGTAAGAGTTCTATAACCACAACTAATGTGCAGAATCACCACAATCACCATGAGGATGAAGCACCAGGTTTCTTACCGGCACAAGGAAAATGTGATGAAGGGGGCTCAGGAAGTTGGCTCCAGGACTATGCAATTTGAGGCTCTTGAGCAACGCTGAAAGAAGTCAACCTCATCCTCTGAGGATGGTACCTGTAGTATACTGTTGGCAAAATTTCCATTAAAAATTTCCCTCCTTATATCCATGCGTTTGGGCAGTCCCCTACCACACTAACTCTGGGCTTGACCCTGTGACTTACTTTGGCTAACAGGACAATATCAACCATCACAAAAGCAGAGACAAAAATTGCTTGTGCACTGGGGCTTGCCTTCTCTTACCATTCTTGAGAACTACAAAAACACTACCAGGTGACCAAGCCCAAGCAAGTCTACTGGAGGATGACAGATATATGACTGATTCACCCCACTGTCCCACCTGACATGAAACCCACTTCCTGTCCTGTGAGTGGCCTTCCTAGACCATCCAGGACTAGCAGACCTAAAGAAACTTAAGAAATTATACAAATTTTTGTTATATCACAGTAAGTTTCGTGGTGGTTTTTTATTCACCAAAAGTTACTGAGTCAGTACCTCCCTCTGAAGCAGTAGAAATTCAAAAGACACATCCTATGACACCCTGATTAGCAAAGAATGTGTTCATGTGCAACTCTAGACATTTAATCGAAGGCTATCTAGCTCAGATCTTGGGGGGAATTTGTTCTATGCTCCTTGAATCATAGACAGCTAAAGTTGCTACAGTTTCTGGCATCATCCAGAAGCCAAATCAACTAAAGTTGGCAAAAAGAAATGTAATTTCTTGGGAAAGAGAAAAATTTGAAAACTCTTATAACAGAGGTGGTTAGTCAGGAGAAGTTTCAACAACAAAAGCAAATGTCAAAAAGAACAACAGCAAGACTTATTGTAATAGCCGTATGGGCTACATTGCCCAACTCCCTTTTCAGGACTGAAGCACGTATTCTCTTGGATTCTGGGAGTGCCGGTAGCTGATAGTTCTCAGCTGAGTCTCTTTCTGGGCATTTTCCTCAGCAGAGGAGAGCTGCTTTCCCCAGGGTTATGTCCCCTTCTTTGGGCACATCCAATGACTGGTCTCTGCCAGGTCGATGTGATCCTTTTATTTTAATGCAGGACAACTCTGCCGAGCCATCCCAACTTCAGAGCTTCCCCTGGAACTGGCCAAGGCTTTGATTGTGACTTCTTGGAAGTTCAACTTCTCTATCTCCTCTCCTGTTTCCTTCATTTCTTCACAGGTATTGATCCTGAGAGCACTCCCCAGTAAAATTCTTGCATCCTAGTCTTCAAGTCAGAGTGTGGTTTCTGGGAAACTAGATCTCAGACACTCCCAGAAGCACCAAATTCTGTCTTGCCAGATGGAGAATAATAAAGAGTAGTGAGCACAGGAGGAAGCCATCACATAATAGGATAATGCCAACAAAGGAAAATGAGAGAAGCCTTCAGAAGCATGAACGTTCCGATTGTGCGAAAAGGATGGGAGGGAAGTGAGATCCTAAGAATCCCAAGGGAAAAAACAGCAAACATTGCTAAACGTCTCGTGACTGTCCCCCATGGTTTGTATAGCCCTGAGGAAGCAAGAGTTGTGTTTGGTTACAACACGAGAAAGGCCAATCCTAAGTCCCAGGTGCCAGAAAATTAAAAGGAACCAAGCAAGTTAAAAACTCCCCTCCTGCGAGAGAGAAGATGAGAAGCAGGAGAACATGGTCATGTTCTCCAAGAGAGAATTGGAAGAGGCAGGAAGAAATCAATAGATTGAATGAGGCAAAGAAACAGAAAATCACAATTAGGTATACAAATAAAGGTCTAAAACAGCATGAAAATTATAGAAATATTTTCAGTGTTTTACTAATGTATACGAAAATTTTGAGGAAATTGATCACTTTCTAGGAAAAATGACCACAGATTGATTCAGAAGAAGTATAAAACTTGACCAGATTGAAAAGCATGCAGGAAATGAAAAAACATTCAATAATTATTTTCAAAAAAAGCTCCGGACCTCCTTTCACCAGAAAGTTTTTTCAAACTTCAAAATTACCAATAACCTCTATGCCATGTAGTGTCTCGAGTTACAGAAAAAAATGGATGTTCCCTGATAGGCCTACACCCAGGATGATGAAATAGTAAGAAACAGAATGCAGAAGTACCTAACTGTGCAAGAATTGCCTTAAGTGGTGAGAAACAGACCCTTCAATGATGATGTGAACTCTCCCTCAGCGTGAAGGTATAAAGGCAAAGGATTCGTCAGGTCTGATCTTCTCTGACTTGGCGGATTCCCTTCTGCAAAGGTTATGATGATCATCCGACTTTTGGCATGCTTCCCTGGAGAACTACAGAGATACTGGGGGAACTATATTCATTCATCTGCATCTTCAGCTCTTATATAAACTTTAGCTGGTTCAGTAGACAACCACATAAAAAAAAAACCCTTGAACTGAGTGTATTATCATTCTTGCACCTAAACTAGCCCTCATCAGTTTGGTTAAACTCTCTCTTGATTGAAACAGACGCAAATCTCCCGAACTCTTTCTGTGAAGCAAACATCATCCTGATACCAAAACCAGG
>NW_007738905.1:17419-18136 GCF_000696425.1 Galeopterus variegatus
GAAAAAATTCTCAACATCACTCAGCATCCGGGAAATGCAAATCAAAACTACACTGAGATACTAGCTGATTTCTTATGTTAGGGTAACCTTGATACCAAAACCTAATACACTACCACAACACCATCAGAAATACAGCTCTAAGATAAAAGCCAATTTTATTGTTCTTTTAAGCATATAGTTGTAAAATACCAGAAAATAGTCTTTTAAAAATTTAGAAATTCTAGAAATTTTACATCTGAAATATTAAATAAACTATATACCACTACTAAGTAGGTGCTCATTTAGTAATGAGAAAATGGCTTAATATTAGAAAATCTATCAACATATTACATAACATCGAGAAGTCATCTATTAATAACCAATACTATCATCTAATAAATGCCTACAATGTAGGTAATGTAATAGAATTTGTAATAGAATAGAATAGAATAGAAATGTAATAGAATTTGACACAAATGGACAATTTCCATTAATTCATAAACAAAAAAAGGGGTGGGGGTAAATCCAATCAGAATTCAGAAAGGGTTTTGTCGATGTGGAAAGGAAGTTGACACATATTTTTAAATAAATGTAAGAATCAATGTAAAAGTGTTAATGAAAGAAAAAACATTTACTCCACAATATATTAGCAGAAGTGGAAAGCTACTATAACATTACATATTATCATTTATATGTGCAAGTATCTGCAAATAGTTCACTAAAATAAAAAATAAAAAA
>NW_007738905.1:18665-20285 GCF_000696425.1 Galeopterus variegatus
CATATTATCATTTATATGTGCAAGTATCTGCAAATAGTTCACTAAAATAAAAAATAAAAAATGGTAACATGTGGGCCTGATAAATTCAGTGAAATTAAGACTTAATTACAAATAGGAGTTGCCCACCTCTACAGAGTGTAAGAAAAACAAACAAGCAAAAAGATAAAAATGCACTTGTCAAATAGCAATCACTGGAAGAGTCATGTAGTGAGGTCCTTAGAATTATCCTGACTGCCTGAACTTGAGGACACCAGGATACTCTGCTTACACTGGAGTGAATGAATTAATGTCTTGGTATAGTTTGAGTGTCCCCCCAAAACTCATATTGAAGTAGCAATCACTGGAAGAGTCATGTAGTGAGGTCCTTAGAATTATACTGACTGCCTGAACTTGAGGACACCAGGATACTCTGCTTACACTGGAGTGAATGAATTAATGTCTTGGTATAGTTTGAGTGTCCCCCCAAAACTCATATTGAAGCTTGATCCCCATGGTAATAATGTTCAGAAGGTGGGAAACTCAACTGTGGTATTTGAAAAATGGGGCCTTTGGAACATAATTAGATAATGAAGACTATGCCATCACGAATGTATTAATTCATTCAAGCATTAATGAGTTAATGGTTTAGGGGTTATCAGTAAGTAGACAAGTGACTTTATAGAAAAAGAAAAAAAATCACCATGTGATACCCTGCATCATCTCTGCATTCTACAAAAAGTCCCCACCAGAAAGAAGATCCTCAGCAGATCCACCCATGACCTTGGACTTAACCTCCAAAACTGTTAGAAATAAACTTTGTCTCTTAATTTAATAAAAAAAAGGGCGGGGGGGGGTATGCCTAGTGTCATTTTTTCAAACATTAGCTACCATCAGAAAGTTCTGGCTGTCAAACTAATCTATAGAGCAAAATAGAAACAATAAAGGGTATAAATGGTAACTTTTTGTGGAAAATATGCAGTTTGTTTTGTTTTGTTTTACCTAGACTTCCCAAGAGCAGCATTTCTTGTACTTGAATTCCTGGAACCCTAAAAGTTCATGGGTACATTATCAGAGATCCTCCAGTCCTCAACAGATATATATACATACATATATATATATATATGTATATATATATATATATATATATACATATATATATATATACATATATATATATAATTCCTCTGATCATCTGAAAAATAAATGTAAGCTTTTTAAATTCTAGAGTAAACGAATAGGCAAAGCTGGGTTTAGCCTGCTGGCCACAGATGATTACCATTGTGAATGGTCATGTGATTTGGTCACAAATGCCCCTAAGTATTACGGGATAATCATCAGGTGCTGATAAGAAAAGAACAAAGTCAGACATAACATATAAATTTTGCATTTTCATTGAGTGATGACAGGAATGCAGGCTTTGCAGTGAAGAGAAAAGAGAAAACCAGGAAAAGAATTGAGGCTTCACAGGACACTATAGCTGAGGAGTGCTAAACCCAATGATTCTGGCTGAAGCACTTAGTGCATAGTCACACAGAAAGCACTTGTTTGAATTCAGCAAGATAATGTTATTAACTACATATAATGAATGCTGTTAATTTGATGTTTATTAGTTTTGTGGTTTATAATTAAGAGCTACCAGAA
>NW_007738905.1:21864-23323 GCF_000696425.1 Galeopterus variegatus
TGTCTCCTGTACAACACAAAACATAGTTCAAGAAACGCTCAAAATGCTACAAATGAGCTTCCCTGCACTGTCAGTTTCTTGACCTTCTCACCTTCGACACTCTTTTCCCTCAATCCATGCCACGCTTTCACACCATTATCACACCCTAGACCTCATCACATCAGAAGCTATACTAGCTCCAACAGTCTCATTTCAGACCTTTTACATTCAAACCACTGTCTCATATGCCGTCGGCCCTCATGCATTGATCATCCTCTGCCCAACCATTAACCTGCTATCTACTTTCTCACTATTCATCAGCCTTCTCCCCTGCCTTCATTTGCCCTATATAATCTTTCTTTTTAATTATTCCCCTAACCTCAACCTCCTTGGCCATCAGCTTCCCGATATCCTTGTCCAGGCAAAACCCTAAATTTTGTTGACCTCGACTCTCCCATTTTCTGTGCTTTCACACAATCAATTCAAAGTTTCAGAAAAACAAGTTTATACAAGCATCTTTATGGAGTATCAAANAATGAATGCTGTTAATTTGATGTTTATTAGTTTTGTGGTTTATAATTAAGAGCTACCAGAAAAGGAAATGTATTCTTAGGTATAAGTTTTTTATTTTAAGAACACGATTCTAATTATCTTCAAAAATAACTTAAGTCATCACAAGCCGCTCAAAAATTTTTTTCCTTTAAAAATTGGTCTACACCTTACTGAGATTTAAGAAACATTGCCTTAGAGAATCAATTAAAATGTCATTAACACTAATAAAAGAGTTCAGTAATAAAGACAGATACAAAGTAAACATACAAAAATCAATAGCATCCTTAAACACCAGCAATAAAAAGGTACAAAATATAATGGGAAAAGATAATAACCATATTAGCAGCACAACAAATGATAACCAGAAATAACATTAACAAGAAATATTCAGGAAGGATGTTCGCACGTGGGGAGGGAGGGAGATTACAAAACTTTACCTAGAGACTCACGAGTACATGGGTAAACGGAAAGGCATTTACAATAAAACTAGATAAAGGTTAAAAGGTAATTATTCCAAAATTTAATTATATGTTTAATTCCATTTCAATTAAAGTCCTCATAGGATTATTACTGAAATGTGACCATTTTGGTCTGAAAGAATAACATAGTCAGAATAGGCAAGAAAATTTAGCAAAAGGTAAGAAATGAGGAGATGGTCAGAAAAAAAGTTCTAAGGTAAAATTAACATTAATTAAGTAAATTAAACAGGTATCTTTCTAGCAGACTTCTTGGACCCTTCTATATGGTACTATAGACTGTGTCTGAGAAAGAGGGGTGATAGAATAGTGTGCAGCATTTACCAAGTGTATGTGAACATGAGACTCTTCTCTGTAAAGCAGCTCCTATATGTGTCTCCTGTACAACACAAAACATAGTTCAAGAAACGCTCAAAATGCTACAAATGAGCTTCCCTGCACTGTCAGTTTCT
>NW_007738905.1:24432-30560 GCF_000696425.1 Galeopterus variegatus
CACAATCAATTCAAAGTTTCAGAAAAACAAGTTTATACAAGCATCTTTATGGAGTATCAAACGGGCACTACCACACATTCCTTTTAGCCTCTCTTCCCCATCTTTGAGAAGGCCAGACAAACCTTCTCATCTTACCTCCAGACTCCCACCTATGCATTCTTTACACTTCTCATCTGGTCACCCCACTTCACGCTCCACAGAGAAAACGAATGGACTAATATAGAAACACTCTCATCTTTCATCACCAAATCAACATGACTACCAGCACCCATCTTTTACTTCTTGTTAAGATAAAAGGAATGTCCATCCCCTTATCAATGGGCAATTTCTCTACTTGTTCTCTGGATGTCAAGCCACTTGCTCTGTAAAAGATCCCCTCTCACTTACATCACAAATCTCCCGTCTATTGCATCTTTCCCATCCACATATAAACATACTCTGATATCTCTCATCTTAAAAAATGAACATACACACAACAACCAAACAACAAAAATAAATTTCAACATGTCCCCTGATCTGCCTTCTACTACTGATCCATTTTCCACTACCATTAAAAACTTCTCAAATTAGTTGCTTACACATGATTTCTCCACATTCTTTCTTTTAATTCACTCCTCAACCTACTTCTGTCATCCTTCTGCCCCCGACAACCAACCTCTTGACAAATCAAATAGATATCTTTCTGATCTCCTATTTCTCAGCTACAATTGACAGAATTAGCTCCTCCTTCTTAAAACCCATTCCTAGACTTCTGCCTTCTCACTGAAGGCACTTTCTACCTCATTGGGCACAATTTACTAGTCCTCTTTGTTGGCTCCCCCATCTCTACCCAAACTCTAAACTTTAAGAGTTCTTAGGATTTGGTCTGAACCCATATCCTTCTCTCTTGATGATTTCAACCATTTTGTGGTTTTAAATACTATTTATATCCTGACAGCTCCCAATTTATCTCCAGTGCAGACTGATCATTTGAACTTGAGACACACATGTCCAACTTCCTCCTACTCATCTCTACTTGAAGATTTCACAGATGTCTCAAGCAGAACACATCCCAAATAGAATTCTTGCATTTCCCCCCCTCAGGATGATACAATCATCCCCACAGTTACTAACACCACAAACTCTGAAGTCATCCTTTCTCAGGAGTCATCCAAACTCAGAAGTCAAACTCTGAACTCCCCCCATTCCTTACTCCACTATATTCAATCCATCAACAAATATTATCCATTTGACTTCAATAACTATATCTCGAATCCATCCGCTTTTCTCCATCTTCACCCCTACCACCCAGTCTCTATCCTCTCCCCTTGGAGAAGACTCCCTGCAGTCCCTGCTCTCACTGTTGCCTCCTTCAACACGTTCTTCATAAAGCAGTCATTGGATCATGTAAAAATCTAAATCACATGTTAATCCTCTGCTTAGAGTCTTTTAGTAGTAAACCCTTACCCTTAGAAAAATTTAGAAATTCCTTAATATGACCCCCACACCCTTCATAATATGGACCCTGCCAGCCTCCTTAACTTTGTGACATTTCCACTTTCCCCCTCTGTCTCTTAGCAAAAGCCACACTCTCTAGAACACACCATGCTCTTTCCAAACTGAAGGCCTTTACTTTTATTAAAATCTATAACCATTTTTTCTGTTTTTTTTCTCATTTACTACCCATCTTTCACATCAGAATATAATTTTCATAAATTCAGGGTCAGACCTTTTAAATCTCCCTACTGTTATATCCCCTGCAATGAGTATAAGTGCTTAGCCATAATAGGTTCTCAATAAATATTTTTTAAGTTAGTGAATGAACAGAAGTATGTACTCTCCTTGCCCACACAGCCTTTTCATCCAAAATGAGGCTACCAAATTTTCTTGAATCTACCTTCAGTTGTTTTGAAAAGATAATTTCTTTTCATAGCCATGCTCCCTTTCTACCACTGTGAGTTATTAATTGTATCATAAGCAACACTCATTGTGCTTATGACAATTCTAAAAACTGCTGCAATGTACTGGTCCACAATTACTATTCATCCTATGTCCTCAACTTACCAAAAGACATGTTGCTTCACTAAACATTAAAAAAAAAAAAAGGCATTCCAATGAACTGAAATCTCACAAAGCATAATCTATATCATGCAGTTATTGCCATGTGATAAACCAAATATTGTAAAATTCAGTTTCCAATAGCACTGGAACACATGGTGTGGAATTTGTTTCAGAAACAGCTCCCTGGGCCGGCCCGGTGGCGCACTGCTACAGTGTGCCGCTTGAGAGTGCGGCGGCGCTCCCTCTGAGGGTTCAGATCCCACATACAGACCGGTTCCTGCTCACTGGCTGAGTGAGGTGCGGGCGTGACACCGAGGGTTGCGATCCCGTTGCCGGTCCTGGTCCGGTACGGGTGCGACACTGAGGGGTGCCATCCGTTGCCAGAACCGAAAAAAGACAAAAAGGAAAAAAAAAAAAGAAACAGCTCCCTGATCTCTCATTCACCTCTCATCAGATGTTTTCAAGTATCATCACCTGCAAGTCCCCAGGCCAGAATGGCAAAGGACTGGCTCTCACCACCAAGAGATGACAGGAAAGGCGGCTGCAGTGAGGAAGCCCTGTCTCCAGAGTGAGTTTCCACTTCAGGCATCTGGTACTGAGATGACTTCTGATTCTTCTGTGTCAGGGGCCCTGGTTTTTGGCTTAGGTTATGTAGTGTTTGGACTCACATCATTATTAACTCTCAATGGATATTGCTCCCGAGCAATACTGTGCTCAGTAGTACCTGTATATATTCATTGTCTCAGCCCCTGTCCTGTTATCTCCCAGATTCTGTCTTTCCTGTGGACTCCTGGCTCATGAACAAAGCAGTACTGCCCTGAAAATGATTCCAGGGGACATTAGGAATACATGGGTTTTTCCAGGGTCTATGAGTCCTATATGACACAATATACTTTGACAATAGTCTTAACATTTCACTTAAGTATATTCTGGATTATTTTAAAGAACTCTTTATACTTGAATTCTGCCATGCAATTTTTGTGCCCATTTTTGTTTGTTGTTCACAATGCATTGTGCTACGAGGTTATATTTTAAGTATTGTTAACAAATGAGAAAAGAAGTAGACTTGGTTCCTAAACAATGAGTTCAAACCAAATTAAGGCAAAATATATATGCAGCATGCTTTTCAAAGGAGATTTAGCAATGGTTTAAACACAAGAAGAGACAAATGAGCCATTATGCCACACTTGGCGGTATACACACACCAACACCGAAGAACCTGCACCTTATAATCCATGCTTCATACATGCTGCAAAGCTGATTTAATTTCAACAAAACACCATCTTTGGTTATGTTAAGTCAATGTAATTAATTTGGATTTTATTGCTCTGTAGTTTTGTTTACACTTAACTAGTAAATTGCTTTTATAGTTGTATATGAGCTATAATTATTAGGAATATACACCTGATTTTATGTTTGTACATATTTAAGAACTACTAGAATAAACATAATTAAATCAAGGTCTGTTTCTTTATTCAGGTTTTTTTTTCCCCTTTGAAAGTTTGTGAATATTAATCTAGTACGTATGATAAGCATGGAGTTTAGAATCAGACAACCTGAGCTCAAATCCCAACTCTGCAAGTGACTAGTGCTGTGGCCTTACAGAGCAATTCACATTCTCCTTGAACCAAGCTACCACAGGGATTTTGAGCATTATGAAAGGTGATAAAGTGATATGTGATAAAGTGATATATTCTAACCACTCAGCCTATAGCTGATGAGAAATAAAGCGCAGATTACTTTTACTGGACATGTTGCTAAAAATTGAATTCAATCTCCATTGAATATTCAGCCAGTAATAAGACAGCATTATGTTAATATTAACCCTTTATATTTTTATAATACTTAACTATGGTGTGCTAACTAAAAACAACTATGTAAGGTAAGCAATTAAGGCATTATTAACCCAATCTTGAGGATGTGAAAATTAGTTTTAAGGCAGTTAGGAGACTTGCTGAGAGTCACACAGTGATACATATCTCAGTGGTATAGCTTAGACTCAGCTCCACCAAGTCCTTTTACTCAAGTCCCACTATTCTCTTCACTATACTGAACATCCATGTGTAGAAGAATGAAACTAGCCCATACCTCTTGCCATATATCAAAATCAACTCAAAATGGATTAAAAACATAAATATAAGACCCGAAACTATAAAACTACTAAAAGAACACACAGGGGAAACACTTCAGGAAACAGGACTGGGCAAAGACTTTACGAATAAGACCCCAAAAGCACAAGCAACAAAAGAACAAATAAACAAATGGGGTTATGTCAAACTAAAAAGCTTCTGCCCAGCAAAGGAAACAATCAACAGAGTGAAAAAACCTACAGAATGGGAGAAAATATTTGCAAACTGTACATCCAACAAGGGATTCGTACCCAAAATATACAAGGAACTCAAACAACTTCACAGTAAACAAACAAATAACCTAATTATAAAATGGGCAAAGGAGCTGAATAGACACTTTTCAAAGGAAGACATAAAAATGGCCAATAGGTACATGAAAAAATGCTCAACATCACTAGTCATCAGGGAAATGCAAATCAAATCACGATCAAAGGAGTCATTCTCTAAATTCTTTCAACCTAATTTTGTATTGTGGTTTGCTGATAGGTACAAAAAAGATCCTATTTCATAAAGAAAGTACATAAGACACGTATAACACAAGAGAACGTTGAAAAAGAAAAGCTGCAAAGCCGTAGAAGGTAACATTGATTTTAAAGCAAGGACACTGATTACTGACCTTGATAATTCCATTTTCCCTTAATCATTCCCCTTACAATTGTATCTTCTTAGAATTTTAAAGTCTATTACCATTCATGCTACAAAGAAGATATGTAATGGCTTTATAAACTCTATTATGTCAGAGAGTAGCTATTTTTTTTCTAATGACCTAAGACAATATGAGTGATAAGTGATAAACTTTTACCATAAAAATATAGGTACAGTTGAATTTCCACTGAATTTAGGAGAACTGCTCAATCTTGTCTTTTTATCCAACACTGGTTATGAGGGCCAAATCAAAGACTGGCTAACGCTATCTATAGAGAAATTCCGGTGCCCAGGCAGACATAAATCCCCTATTAAGGGAACACTAGATCCTCCCCTGTGCTCATATCAGAAAGGTTCCAGCCAGCACTACCCACAAATCCACAGCTTCAAGAGAGCAAAGGTGATACAGACAGGAATATAGGAACAGGTATAAACACTAGAGAGCTACAAGGCTTTGATACATGATGTCATATTTGCATACACCTGCTTAGTCAATACAATTTAATTTTTTTTTAAATGTATACAAAGATGAGTCACATAAGAGGAAAAAAATTAAAGCAGAGTAAAGGTCCTAAAAATGGGGAATAATTATATAATTTATTCTGTCTTTGTGATAGGATATTATTCAGCTATTAAACTGATATTTACAAAGAATTCTAATGACATGTGAAAGTGCTTTTGACATGATGCCTAGTATTCAAAATATATACAAATATTCACAGTGTTATTTCAATTTTGTAAAAAAAACTATATGGGTACTCAGAAAAAAGCTAGAAGGAAATATATAAAATATTAGAGATAATTTTAAGCTGGTGAGATTAAGAGAAAATATTCATATTTTATCTGTATTTTTCATTATGTTTGAACTAATCATGTTACTTCTGTATCAGTAAAAAAGCTAAATGATACCAGTTCTATAAAGCTACTAATATTTCTTGCATCCATTGCAGTAGGGCTGAGCTCCCTTCAAAAGAGGACTTTGTAGCACCAGAAGCCAAAGAAAGGTATGGGTCAATGGAATAAATGCACCGGAGATCTATGTCAGCTTCAAAATGCCCTGAGATTACCTTTGAGCACTCCCGCTCTCCAATTTCATGCACTTTAGTTGAGAATTTTCTTCTCTGTTAGCTCCTGCATGGGAACTTAATAAAGCCAAACCTGCTATATTATTGCATATTTTTACTTTACACAATGAAAAATGGCAATGACAGTGCTCGAGATTTTTACCAGAAATCTTAGTACATATCTTCCCCAGAATACTGAATCATGCTCCATCCAGAAAATCATTGAGCAATGGTAATTTTTTTTTTTTTT
>NW_007738905.1:31314-32930 GCF_000696425.1 Galeopterus variegatus
TTTTTTTTTTTTTTGGACGGAAGTCTTATGTAAAATTTCTCTAAAGGCAGAGTAAATATGTGCTTTAAAAAGAAAAATTCCTGTGGTTTCTCTCATCCAGAACTCTCCCCTTTTCCCTTAAGCCTAGTACCTTCCATTCACCTCTGACTTGTCATCTATCTCCCATCTAGTCTTACTTCAACTCCTTCTCACCTCCTCGATTCTTTGACCCTTCCTCTTCTAACCCAGTGTTATTCAAAGTGGTTAGTCTGAGTACTTTTTGTTATAGTCCACTAGATAAGGGTTCATACCAGAATGTAAATCAGCACACTACTTCTTTCACAGAGAAAGTTTTGCTACAAAATCACAATACTATCAAAAAAGTCATCTGCAATAAACAGCATGCTTAGTCATACAGTCAATTTACATTCTCGGGTAAGATCCTTTTTGTGCCATAGACTAGCAACACACATTTACAAATCAGCATTAGTCCACAGACCACACCTTGCGATGCACTGCTCTACCCCTTCTCACCCTCTCCAAAGTTTTAGCTCAGTGTGTTCAAACCATGATAAATGCAATGGAGAAAATAAAACAGGGCCATGGAACACAGAGTAGTGAAGGACTAAGATGGTCAGGAAAGACTACTCTTAGAAGGTGACTTTTGAGTTTGTAAGAAAAAGCTAACCAAGCAAAGATCCAGAGAAGGAATGTCTAGGGAGAGGAGAAAGCTGGTGCAAAGTTGATGTCATAATTCAGTGAATGGCATCAAGGGGAGGGGCCTCCATAAAACTAAACCAAGTGTCCTAACCTCCGCCCAGTATACTGGGTTGCCAAGTAGGACCTGGAGTACTATCAAGCCTTAATTAAGGCTGAAGAACAGACACAGGAATTGGAGAAAACCTGTGGCACTTAGAGAGCAACTATAACACTCAGCAAACAGATGGGAACTAGGGTCTCAGCAGGCATTCCAGAAACCTGGTGCTAGGACAAGATTAATCCCAGGTCCAAGCCATCAATTGGTACCCACAGTCATGGTTCTGGAATTAAATGGGGCTGGCTCTGTAGATAAAAATTCTCAGGGCCTACACCAATATGGGCATGAATAAGGCAGAGCTGATGTAAGTATGCCTTCCTGGCTCCCACTATGTAACATCTGCATGCAGGTGAGTCCCAGGAGATTCACCTCACTCAATAGATCCCATCCAATCTAAGTTTCCAGCACCCCATGATCAGTGACAATGATATTTAACTATCTTAATGCCCATTCCCAATTCACTTCTTCCTTGATTATTTTCTACTATAGATTCTGAATAAAAATGACACCCAATTTCTCAACATCTCTTGCAGCCAGGGATGGCTATATGACACAACACAACTCGGTGAGACAGAAGTTGTCTCTGTAGGGCTTTTGGGCAAGCCTTTTTTCTCCTGATTAAAAAGACAGACAAAGCTGCCACTTCTTTTCCCTTCCTCCTACCTTGAACAAGAATGGGATGCCTAGAGCTACAGAAGCCACCTTGCAATCATGAGATAAGCTTAAGGATGAAAGCAAACATGCTAAGAATGAATGGTGGGAAGAAAAATAAAAGAGCCTAGATCCTTAATGGCATCATTGAACTAACATACCGAAGTCT
>NW_007738905.1:34273-35842 GCF_000696425.1 Galeopterus variegatus
TGAAGGGTTAAAAACAAAAGCTAATAAGTTTTTAGAACAAAACCTAGAAAATGGTAAGTACTCAGTGAGTATTGCCAATTACAATGATGGTGCTGATAGAATAAAATTAAAAGATTCAGAAAATTAGCCATCATTGCTAACCCTTTCTGTTTTTCTTGGCCTGAGTATAGTCCTATACTTCTCTTCCTAGTACAATTTACCCTTGGCCTTCTTTTTCTATATTATATGGTTTTTCCTGTGTTAGCATCTAATTTACATATGCATTTTAAAATGGAGAGGGATAGAAAATACAGACTATTTATCACCAATATACTCACCAAACCAAGATCATCTTTCCAAAACCAATCAAAAATAAATAAATAAACAAACAAAAGCATTTACAACCTATTGCCTGACTGATTGAATCACATGATTATCTTCCAGTTTTATTGTACCATTGCAATAAGGTAATTTGACCTTCATAACATGGTCTCATAGTTCACATATCAATAATCCATGTGCCATGATACAGCTGGGAGAATAGAATGTTTGCCATTTGCTCATAGACCAGATATGTTAGACACTAACTATAAATAAGTAAACAATATTCAGTTGCCAGTACGAAGTATCATGTTTCATCTATTTTATTCATGAATTTAATGGCCCATGCAAGGGACTTATTTACAATCCTGTTCAGTTACTTAACTACCAACAAACACCTCTCTCTATGCNGATTAAAAAGACAGACAAAGCTGCCACTTCTTTTCCCTTCCTCCTACCTTGAACAAGAATGTGATGCCTAGAGCTACAGAAGCCACCTTGCAATCATGAGATAAGCTTAAGGATGAAAGCAAACATGCTAAGAATGAATGGTAGGAAGAAAAATAAAAGAGCCTAGATCCTTAATGGCATCATTGAACTAACATACCGAAGTCTTACTATGTGAGAAAAATAAGAATACATTATTGTAGCAAAAAACAGACCTAAGATATAATCAATTTTGTAATTTAACAATTACATCTTCAATTCTGTAACTATAGAAATCAATATGTGCAACAGGAGAGAGTATTTCTAAAGAGAGAGTATTTCTAAAATGATGCATAGTGTTTAAGAGGCACACACTGGAGCCTGGGTTCAAATCTCAGCCTTATTATTGCTTATTAGTTATATGAACTTGAGCAAGTTTCTCAATCTCTCTGTGTTTGTGTCATCAACTGAAAAATAGAAATTATAATGGAACCTACACTGTATGGTATTTGAAGGGTTAAAAACAAAAGCTAATAAGTTTTTAGAACAAAACCTAGAAAATGGTAAGTACTCAGTGAGTATTGCCAATTACAATGATGGTGCTGATAGAATAAAATTAAAAGATTCAGAAAATTAAGTACAGTACGGGCGCGACACTGAGGGTTGCGATCCGATGCCAGTCACGAAAAAAATAAAATAAAATAAAAATTATAATGGAACCTACACTGTATGGTATTTGAAGCTAATAAATTTTTAGAACAAAACCTAGAAAATGGTACATGCTCAGTGAGTATTGCCAATTACAATGATGGTGCTGATAGAATAAAATTAAAAGATTCAGAA
>NW_007738905.1:37103-40185 GCF_000696425.1 Galeopterus variegatus
AAAAAAAAAAAAATGGGGAGTAGGGAGGGACTGAAAACCAGAAATTGGTTTGCTGCCCAAATGACTGTCCTGGAGCTGTTTACCAATCTCTATAACCAACTTTCAATGATTGTTTGAGAAAGAATAAAAGAATTTATATTTTTCCAAAATGGAAAATGAAATCCTTAAACAAAACTGGGACTCTTAAAGAACTATGCATATATTAGGGAAAGCATGGGCTAGAAATATATCTGCCCACCAGAAAAGGGAGATGGCTTAGGAGGAATGTGTCTTTCTTGTATATATAAAACTATCCCCCTGAATTTGCATAACCACAGGCCTATACTGAGTTTCAAAATCAAATCTATTTATTTGTGTAGTTTGAGATACCCCAGGCCAAAAAATTAACATAGACATTAGTAGTTCCCAAGTGCAGTTGGAAAAAGCAAAAGCAAATGCTTTCTGGGCTTATGCTGTCCAGTAAGTTAGCCACAGCCATATGTGACTAGATTTACATTTTAATTAAGTAAAATTAAATTAAGTTAAAAATTCAGTTCCTCACATTAGCCAGATTTCAAGTGCTCAATAGCCACATGTGAACTTTATTGGACAGCACAATACAAAACATTTCCATCATTGCAAAAATTTCTACTGAATAGTACTGGTCTACAGGCACACCTTATTCCAGGCTTCACATGATCCCCATAGCTAATTGCTGCTAAAAATAAATTCACAATCCAAAATTACTAAACAAATAAGGAAATACACTATGAGTGACAGTTAACAGAAAAAGAACACTCAGTTAAATAAAACTAATAATAATATTAGATCGTAATATTACCCAATACATACAGTATTATAAAATAAATATGTTTTAAATGTTTTTAAAAATTGAGAAGGGAGTAAAAATACAACAAAGAAAAAAGATGCCATCAAAAAGGATCAGACAGATTTGAAAAAAGCACTAACAGAAATTTTAGAAATGTGTGTGTGTGTTTAATCACTGAAATTACAAATTCAGTGACTGAAGGAAGAATTCATTAACTGGCAGACATACCTAAATAAATTACCAAGAATGCAGCACAGGGAGATGGAAAGTATGGAAGTGAGAGTTAAGAGAAATGGAAGGCAGAGTGCAAAATTCTAATTAGAGTTCTAAGGAAGAAAAATAGAGAACGTTCATTAACTGGCAGACATACCTAAATAAATTACCAAGAATGCAGCACAGGGAGATGGAAAGCATGGAAGTGAGAGTTAAGAGAAATGGAAGGCAGAGTGCAAAATTCTAATTAGAGTTCTAAGGAAGAAAAATAGAGAACGTGAAGAAGAGACAATACTTAAAAAAAATAGCTGGACATTTTTGAGATTTATGACAGTCACCAATCCTCAACTTCAAGAATTAATACCAACCAAGATAAATATAAAGAAATCCACGCCTGTATAAATCATAATAAAGCTGCAGCTTACAAAAGAAAAAGAGAAGTAGTCAGAGTAAAAAGCATCGCCTACAAAGGAATATCGATGTTCACAGCAGCAGAGTTCTCCACATCGACAAAAGGAAGCCAGAAGACAGTGGGATAATGCCTTTAAAATGCTGAAAGAAAATAATCGCCAACCAAGAATTAAATAGTAAGATAAATTATCACTTAAGAATAAAAGTGATGTAGTCATTTTCAGACAAACAACACACCAATGTGTTGGCCACTAATAGTTCTCATTCAAGAAACTTCTCAGGAAGGCAACATTTAGCTAAAAGGAAAGTAAGTGAGAAAGGAAGGTTTAGAGGTAGGAAGAAATGGTGAGCAAAAGCCATGTGGATACATCACATGAATAACAACTGTGCAATATAATAATAAAAGTAACTAATTTGGGTAGTAACCAAACACAATAGAACTAAAATTCTAAAAAATGTAACATGAAAGATAGAGATATTTGGACTTAAAGTATTCTAAGTAAAGTCTGTTCAGGAGGACAAAAATATTAACTTCAGCTTTTGTTTAGATAAGTTTGGATGTTAAAACTTAAAGGGTAACAACCAATAGCAGAGAAATATGGTGGTGCAATTTCAAAGCTATAAAGACATGTTGTGAGTGATAAAAACCTAATTCTGGAGAGTGATTTCCTGGCGGCTGGGGAGGAGGGGTGGGAAGTAGTGGGGGTAATGAAGCTGGAGCAGGGCACAATGCCTCTATTAGATTAATAATTAGTACATAAAGAAACATTTCTTAAAATAGATGGTAGCCACACAGATTTTCTTAATTTTATTTTTTGTATCTTTCCATCTATCTAAAATAATTTGCAATAAATTAAAACAAAAAAGTGATATATCTCACTTGAAAAAAAAAATGCCTGCTGTACAAAGCAGTATTAACCAAAACCTTACAAGAGTAAAGTGTTTTAAAGTTTACAAAGCACTATTACTTTCACTGCCTCATTTGAACCTCACAACAACTGGAAAAAGAAGGTTAGGTGAGTTTCCTATTCCCCACTTTGTTTTTTGTTTGTTTGTTTTTTATTGCTTATGAATATTCATGAGATACAAAGCTAATTGTCACCCCTTGTACCTATGACGTGAGGGCCAGATTCATACTGGCAGCATACCCATTACCACAAATTGCATTTGTACCCCATGTCCCCCAGCTAATTATCCCCAACCTCCCCCTCCCTCTCCCTTTCCCCCCGACTCTGCTTTGTAGCGTAAGGAATGTTCTCTCCCTCTGCAAGTCCAACGCACCACTCCCAGCTAATTATCCCCAACCTCCCCCTCCCTCTCCCTTTCCCCCCGACTCTGCTTTGTAGCATAAGGAATGTTCTCTCCCTCTGCAAGTCCAACGCACCACAATGGACTTTCTTTCCTTCCTTCTTTCTCTCTTAGCTCCCACTTATGAATGAGAACATGCGATATTTATCCCTCTGTGCTTTGCTTATTTCATTCAACATAAGTTTCTCCAGGCCCATCCATGTTGTTGCAAATTGGAGAATTTCACTGGAACTCAAGCAATTACACAGCAAAAAAACAAATAATTCAATTAAAAAATGGGGAAAGGAGCTGAACAGACATTTTCCAAAGGAAGACATACAAATGGCCAACAGGTACATGAAA
>NW_007738906.1:0-678 GCF_000696425.1 Galeopterus variegatus
ATCTTTCCATCTGGGGGAGACTGGTCCCTGACCCCAGTGCCTTGGTCAGTGCTCCCATGTGTAGGATTTGCTGGCACCCTGCACCTCTCCTTGACAGCAGCTCCTGGGTTGCAGTTCTACAAATGAAGAATCAGTTAAAATGTAGAATCAGAAAAATTGGGGGAAGGGGGCCTGAGAGAACAGCATGAGGGAAGACGAGATATGAGACAGTGGAAACCACAGGGCTGGCAGAGGCACATCAGGTGCACGGTTAGCCTAGAACATAAAGGGACATGGTGGACTAGGGAAGGCTTTGGGACTGTGGATCAGGATGCGACAAACCACAGAGTGTTTCCATTGTGCTTGGTGTGAGATGATGGCAGAATGGGTGGGAGAGCTGAGACACTGCCAGGATTTTTTCCCAATGCCTATTGCTGGATTTCAGATCTCGAGTCAGTATCATGCAGTCTCTTCACACCCATTAGCATGGCCACTACCAAAAAGCAAAAGAACAAGTTTTGACTATAATGTGGAGAATTAGGAAATCTTTTGTGCTGCTGGTGGTGAAATGTGCAGGTGCTGAGAATCATAATATGCAGCTTCCACAAAAATTAAAAGTAGAGTTGCCGTACGATCACGCCGCTCCACTTCTGGGGATACATCCCAAAGAAGCACAGACAGGGTCTAGAGGAGACATTT
>NW_007738906.1:3202-3621 GCF_000696425.1 Galeopterus variegatus
AGTAGTGAATAAGAGAACTAATAATATGGGAGAGTGCTGAATGGGGACACATATTGTTTACCTACAAGGAACACAAAATCTTTGGATTCCTGTCCTCAACAGGATGTCCTGCTCACACATGTCCTTTGTGTGAGGTTATGATCCAGGGATTCTCTAGGGACTTGCTGTTCAAACTGATGAACACAGACCTGGAGGGTGGAAAGTTTTAAGGGGCCACTTGCAGACCCACGTGTCCCCACGCACCCTTACCATACATGGTTCACGTGGGCCACTGGATCCTGTTTCCACCTCCCCTGTCCCAATCACTCTTGTTCCATTTTACACAACACAGAGGTGCACCCGTCCTCCATCAGTATCCTAACACAGAGCATGGACTCCGCACATAGACATCTCTGGACTTCAAAGAAAACACCTAAAAT
>NW_007738906.1:5718-6593 GCF_000696425.1 Galeopterus variegatus
GCTGCCAGACCAACCTCAGGCTCGGTTCCAATACATTGTTCTATCTGAGAACTGATCTTGCATAAAGGAACTCAGAGAGCTGCCCTGCAGCTACATGGGCCAGATCCTAACACCTCTTGTTGACCCTTCCAGTCAGTATGGTTTGCTGGGTTTTGCTTGAGGTGTGTGCAGCTCAATGTAAGTCTGCTCCACACTGTGAGCCAGAGGCTTGAGGACAGCAAACCACAGCCACGTCAGAGGCACCACCCAAACAGGGGCATTTTGTCCTCAGCATGCACGGTTACATCTTAGGATGGTGAAAATAAGCAGATTAGATTCATGCTTAGCCTGGAGAGGAAGGTGGTTCACCTTTGGCAGCCAAGGAAGTTGAAGTTTTGTGTTTGTTTTGTTTTTGTTGTTTTTTCTTAAGAATTCTGGTAAAGCTGCACAGAGCTAGCAGAACAATTAACCTCAGGACTTGTGATGGACCAAGAAACTTCTGAGCTGTTACTCGCTTAGGATGCTTGAGACTATTCACTTTGCTTAATTTCATAGTCTGCTGTTGCTGACCAGAAAGACCTCTATTCCCCAACAGTCCTTTGCACTGAATGGAATAATAAAAGCATTGTGTACAAAACCACATATCGAGGAAAAACAGAGGGAATTGGGTTGAGGTACTGTCCACATCTGGTTGTGTATTTCTACTCTCATTTTTCCTTTTTTCAGCTTCAATAACTATAAAATTATCCAAGCCATACCCCTGAATAAAGTTCCTCCCTCTAAATGCTTGTTTTTCCAGCACATATTTAAACTTCAGTTTTTACTAGTCTTATTTCTATGTAGATTTCACCCTATCTTCTCTCCATCTGTCAGGAAATCTTAAATACTCCTAAACA
>NW_007738906.1:7984-13467 GCF_000696425.1 Galeopterus variegatus
CTTTTATAATCCTGTTTGATATTTGTCTGTGTCTCTGACACCACTAATAGGCTGTCCTGATGTCTTCCTGAGCTCAACAGGAAAACGCAGGGAGGCAAATTAACGAAATCAAGGATTTGTGGTTTGGATATAATTTTCCATCTCTAGGTTACATCCACCACATGTGCTTGGAAGAGTCTCTTAATCTTTCTAAGTCCCAGTAAATGAAGACTGCCCTTTCAGAATTATGTGAAAGTGGTGGAGATGAAATAAAAGCGTGTGTACAAGGCACTCAGCATCGAGCTTTACTCAGGTTACCTCTTTAACATGAACCATCCAGGCAACCTCATTTCTCTCCAAACAATGCTGCTTGAGTTATTTTCATGTCCCCCACAGCACGACCCTCCAAACGCTCCTCCCTTCTCCACCACACGGCACCAACATGACCATATCTAACCCTGTTATTCCCTCTGCCCACATGGCCAACCCTGAATCCAGGCTCTACTCAGTGTCTGTCTCATCATTTCATCAGCCCATGCTGCCTTGGATTTCTTATCTCCTGCTCTGTGGGTGTAAAATTTGAGAAGACAGCCATCGTATACACCCGCCTTGGGAACTCAGAACACTTTTTTCAAGAGAAGCAAACTGGGAAGGGAGGACCGCTCCTGGTGGCTGGTCTTGGGGGCTGACCGCCACTTTGCCCTTGGCAGGAGAGGCACCCTCGTTTACAGCAGGCAACAGCTTTGAAGTGTGGAGCAGGAAAAGAACTGTTTCTTAGCTACAAAAGCCTGTTTCTAAACAGGGAACAGGGCGCCGGGGCCGCTGTCTACGCTGCCAGGATCCTGGAGACCGGGGCCACGCTGAAGGTGGCCAGCTGCCCTATTCAGGATTCGAGGTTTCGGGCTGGCATAAAAGAAGATTCCTGGGAGCCGCCGAGCCACGCCTTGGGACCAAGTGAGCAGCCCAAGACAGCGGTGGCCAAGGACGGGGATGGCGACAACGCGGACGCAGAGAGGGAGCCGCCCAGCCCGGCCCTGCTCGCGTGGCGGACAGCCGCCCTACTTCCGCCTGCCCCACTGGGCCACTCACCGGCCCCAGGGCTGCCTGCGTTTTCTCGGGTGGTGGCAGCTCTGGCCCAGCTCGGCCAGGCCTGTCCTCCTCACCTGTCTCAGCTCCTTACTGAGCCTTCCCACTTACTTGCCCTGGTGCGGGGCTTCTTGGGGCATCCCCAGCCAGCATTGGGAGGGCAGGGAAGTGTGGGCCAGGCTGACTGTCACTCCACCACACCCTGGGCTCCAGCCCCCAGTAAAAATCCTGTTACCAGGAGGCAGATACCATCTCTGCGGCCACCAGTTTGGAAAAATGCCTAACTGATTTCTGGTTAGGAATAGTGTGGTTGGAGCATTCCCAAGTTCACTTGAACGTGCCAGAGAGCTGTCTGCGGGTGGGCACTGGAGTCGGTCTGCACCCGGGGGATTCAAAGGTGAACCATGTGCTGTGGGCTCCTTCCCTGAGGAGCTCACACTCTGGTGTGGGACATAAGACAAGTACACAAATTACCACAATACCAGGAGGAAGGTGATAAGGTAGCAACCCATGTTCAGTTTTCTTTCTTCTTTTAATCTTGTGTCTCTCTCTCTAAACTAGTTACTTAAACAGTTACTAGTAAATAGATATTACTGAATTTTCAACAAACACTTGTTCAACACCTACTTCATGAGGTAAGGAGATACCAACAAAAAATAGAGAAACTATCCCTTTTCCTTTCCTCCCAAACTTTAGAGGCAAAAATGGTATGAAAAGCCATATTACACCAATTCCCTCTATAGGGGGAAGATCAACTTTAGCAGGCTGGTCCTGATTTCTGTGCCTTTTCAATAAGAGATGAGACTTTATTAGATGCCTTTTGGAAAGCAAAATACTTAAAAGACTGTTATCTCAGCAGCCTATGTGGGTTGGCAAGGGTCAGAGAAAATTCTTTCATAAGAGAATCAGACCCATACTGCAGATTCCATGCCATCCAGACAGTTTTAAACAGCTCCTCTGTAGGATGAGACCCAGTGTCAATAAGGGAAAGGGTAATAGAGAGAGGAGTAGAAGAGTCAAGGTGTAGAGCACAGGCTCCTGTCCCATACTGACCAGGCTTATGTTAGGCTGGTTTAATGATGACCTTCAAGGCTTGGAATAGAGCTTGTGACTTGACACTTACAGATCCTGCCTGAGAGTCGCTCTCTGCACCCCCAACTCTGGATAATTTAACTGATAAGAACAGATACTATACTTGATCTTAGCCAAAAGGCTGAGAAGCCATTCTGAGCATATTAATTAAACTTAATTATTACATTAAGTTCATGCCCTTTGTTAAAAACTGAGGTCAATGAAACCTAGAGAAGTTCAGTAAAATTAAAAATAACAAAGAAAATTGACCCCACAAATACAGAAAAGCAAGCAGTTTAAAGGCACTTCACATGATAAGGAGGTTTCAGATAACTGCAAGCTTTGTAAGAGTGGACAATGTAGTTTTACTCCCAAAAAAGCTAACATCGGGCCGGCCCGGTGGCGCACTGGAGAGTGTGCCGCTTGGGAGCGCGGCGGCGCTCCCGCCGAGTGTTTGGATCCCATGTGGAGACCGGTTCCCGCTCACTGGTTGAGCATGGTGCGGGCACAACACCGAGGGTTGCGATCCCGTTGCCGGGCCCTGGTACGGGCACGACACCGAGGGTTGCGATCCCGTTACCAGTCAGTAAAAAAGACAAAAAAAGGGGAAAAAAATCAAAATAAATTTCACTATAATAAAAGTTGAGGTAATGAAAAACATATTGTTATATGTATTTTTTAATTTAGTGAAAGTGACTCTTTTAAACAGTAAGCTCTAAAGGGCAAATTGTTTTAAAATACAAACTACAAATCTCTGATATATAGATCTCCAACTGAAGAATGCTTTCAATTATGAATTAATTGGTTTGCTATATATCTCACCGCAGCTGAACACTCAAGCAATATAGCAATACTAGGTAGTAGGTAAAAAACCCCAATAACACTCAGAAAATTCCATAAGGGTAGTGAGATTTTGATATACTACACTGCATCATCCTTGAATCACTATTTTAATATGTGTATGCTTGAGGTAAAGAAGAAATAGATCTTGAAATATATGCTCTATCCTTGTATGTACTAATTGTTTGTACTAAAGAAAGTGCAAACAATCCTCCTAGCTAAAGGTCTGATTTATTTAACTGAAATCACTTTAATGTTCACTCTGAGGTCCCAAATCTTACAGAAAGTGAACCAATTTGCCAAAATTAGAGCTAGCTATTAAAAACATCACCCACTATATATTAAAACACATCTCTGTGCAAGATTTCCTACTTGAGAAACAAATCTCTAGAAAGCAACACACCATTCATTATATTTCCAATGGTCATCTCTGAGTGATAGGAGAAATTTTCTTTTTTTTATTCTTGTGTAATTTTTGAATTTCCTACAGTTACCTTTTACAGTAAGAAAAAAGCACATCAAGTCACTACTTATAGATCTACAAAATAAT
The DNA here is from genome assembly GCF_000696425.1 of Galeopterus variegatus. NCBI lineage: Eukaryota > Metazoa > Chordata > Mammalia > Dermoptera > Cynocephalidae > Galeopterus > Galeopterus variegatus. Next base: position 11,511 of record NW_007738906.1, read on the forward strand.
GACTTTATAAACTAAAATAACAAGCTCTTTTTGTAAAGGCACCCTTTCAATTTAAAATTTCAGAATGTTCCCCAAGTATTAAAAACTTGGCTGAAGTAAGCAGACAAAACAGAAGATCAGTATCTTGGTACTTTTGTACTTCAATAACAAGAAGTACCATGTAGCAAATAGATTTAGAAAACATAAGAAATAAGAAGAACAAAAATTGAAAGGTGGATATGTTTTTCATTGTTTATAGAGGATGATTGTTTCCTTGGAAAATCCCAAATAATCAAAGTAATAAGTATTACGAGCCATAAATTTAGGAAGGTGATTGAATAGAAAATTAACACACAGAAATCCAGCAATCTTCATATGTGCAAAAAAAAATTAGACAGGCACAGTAGAAGAAAAGACACTACTAACAACAACAACAATAAGATATACCTCGGAATAAACATAAAATACTCCTAAGTATAAGATCTGATTTATATGTCTTTCCCTATGTCAATACAAACTGTTGATTACTATCACTTTACAATACGTTTTGAAATCAGGTAAGAAAAAATGCTGTTTGGGCTATTTTAGGTTTTTTGCCTTTTCATTTAACTTTTAGAATCACCTTGCCAATTTCTTCAAAACAATGTACTAGGATTTTGATTGAGATTGCATTTGAATCTGTGCATCAATATGAGAAGAACTAACATCTTAACAGTATTGACTCCTTCCAATCCATGAACACAGTATCTCTCCATTTTTTTAGCTTTTCTTAATTTCCTATTGTAAGTTTTTGTAGTTTTCAGTGTAGATGTCTTATGCATCTCTCATTAAATATATTCCTAAGGATTTAAAATAAACTATTAAGTATTTTCTGCTATTTATAAAGTTTTTTAAATTTCATTTTCCAATTGTTTATTCTTAGAATATAGATATACACTTGTGTTTTTTGGTTTGTTTGTTTTGTTTTTTTCTGTGACCGGTAAGGGGATCGCAACCCTTGGCTTGGTGTCGCCTGCACCGCGCTCAGCCAGTGAGCGCACAGACCATCCTTATATAGGATCCGAACCCGCGGCCTTGGCGCTCCCAGCGCCGCTGTGCTCCCAGTGCTGCACTCTCCCTAGTGAGCCACGGGGTGGCCCTACATTTGTTTTTTATAAGATCTTGCATCCTAAAAAACTCTGCTAAATTCACTTCTCACTCTAATAAATTTTGCATATTCCTTTGGGTTTTCTACATACCTGATCACATCATCTGCAAACAAAGACTGTGTTTCACTTCTTCAAACAAAGACTGTTTCACTTCTTCCTTTCCAATCTGTATACTTTTTTTTTTTTTTTTCGTGACCGGTAAGGGGATCGTAATCCTTGGCTTGGTGGTGTCCCCCACACTGTGCTCAGCCAGTGAGCGCACCACACCGGCCATCCCTATCTAGGATCTGAACCCGCAGCCTCGGCGCTCCCAGCACTGCTCCGCTCCCAGCGCTGCACTCTTCCAAGTGAGCTGTGGGTCCGGCCCTGTGTACCTTTTCTTTTTCCTGCCTTACATCTGTAGCTAGGACCTTCAATAGGATATTGAATAAAAAGTGAAAACGGACATCCAGATCTTATTTCTGATCTTAGAAAGTATCAAGCTTTTCACCACTGAGTTTGATGTTAGTTGTAAGCTTTGTATAAAGGACCTTAATCAGTCTGAAGAAATTGATTCTGTTCCTAGTTTGTTGAAATGTTTATCATGAATGGGTTTTGAATTTTGTCAAATGGTTTTTCTGCTTTTCTGATCATATGAATTTTCTCCTTTATTCTAATAATATAATGAAATATATTAATGTTTTTCATATGTTAAACCAAACTTACATTTCCAGGATATACTCCACTTTGGTCATGATGTATTACCCATTAAAAAAATATATGCTGGGGATTGCTATCATTTTGTTAAGGACTTCTGCATCCATGTTCACAAAGTATATCGGCCTGTAGCT
>NW_007738906.1:14467-22453 GCF_000696425.1 Galeopterus variegatus
CTTACATTTCCAGGATATACTCCACTTTGGTCATGATGTATTACCCATTAAAAAAATATATGCTGGGGATTGCTATCATTTTGTTAAGGACTTCTGCATCCATGTTCACAAAGTATATCGGCCTGTAGCTGTCTTTTCTTGTGACACTTTGTTGTTGATTCCTGACATTTACTTCTGCTATCATTATGAGGTGGTAGAGAGTGGGAAATCAAGTGGGATGAGATGTGTTTACTCGTGTTTGACAATTATTAATGGAGGAAAAAAATTTACATTAGTGATTCAGTGTAAAGTGGTACATACAGCTCAGTCTCTTTCACAGTCCTTCTGCTTTTAAAGCTAATCAGCTTCTGAGTGGAACCTAGTATTTAATAAAATATAATGGTGGTGACAGGATTATTCTCATTAAGCAAAAATTTAAGGCCCTGTTTTTGCTTTCGGGGTTCAATCACACCACAAGAGTTTGCATTCTACCTTCCCAGATATCCCCTATAATGATATATTATACAGTATAATTAATAAGCACATTATGTTTCTTGGTATAATATACCTACATGGGTTCATAATAATTGCTTTATTCACATGACAGAAAAACAACTTTTTTAGATGTCAGTTTGTTGATGGAGAATGATTTGTCAACAAACACCGAGTTTCTACGACAGGATGAGCGGAAGCATTCTTAAAGGGATCACCAGCTAAAAATAAAACATTGGATATGATCATAAAATTGGAATAGTGTTTCTGCATTTAATCTTTTGTATCCTTTCCCTCCATTCCAAGAGAACAACTAAAAAGGTTTTCATTATTATAACAAAGACTATTTCCTTACCTAGCACAAGTACATCATGCATAATTTCTGTGTAGCTTTATCTGTTAGTTAGAAAAATCATTAAACTATGTTTCAGGTCATATTCAGAAAAACATATGAAAATACAAAAATAAAAACTAGAAGCCCCCAAACAAACCAAAAACCCTTCCTTACTCCCAAACTTCTGGATTTTGTTTGCAGGGAATTTTCTAAATTATTGAACTAGTAAAATAAAATACTCCCCTCAGGTCAAGAATTTTCTCTTGTATTATCAGTATTACATTTGCTTAGCAAATTTTTTTTTTTTTTTTTTGGTGGTGGTGGTGGCAATCTTTATTTTTAAGTACTTTGGCATAAATAGTAACACAGCCTTCAGTCTTCAATGCACTCTGTAATGGCCTTTCTCAATTGGGGTTCAATCAGAGAATTAAGCCCCACAGAAAATGATTTGAATTACATAACTCTCCCAAGGACAAGAAGTTAATTCATTCTATACAATGTACCTTAGGACACATCAGGGCGAGATTCATTCCAAAATTTTTCAGAATATTTTCATTGTTTTCCTTGATCACGGATAGATGGAAACAATTTTATTCATATATATTGAGATGTATTATCATGATGGATTTAACATGGGATATCAGAAACAAAACCAAGTTTCTAATGGTTTCTCTCTCTTCCTACCCTAGCCATCCAAAATCAAGTTCATCATCACTGAGCTGCATACCAAATAAATGGAGAGTAAGAATGAACATATTTATACTGGGAGTAAAAATGCCACTTCGCTCTATTTGGCAAGACAATGACAGTAAATAGTTCCTGCATAGAGGTAGAAAAGTTCTTCCTGTGAGAGCATTCGCTGTCAAGATCTATGTCTCACAAATGGGCTGGAAACTCATCTCCACATGGCAAAAGAACCATCACAGAAAGCACACCAGCAGATGTCTCCCTGTTCTCACTAGTCAAGCCCTTCCTACCTCCTCATCATAGGGAAGAGTCCTGCACCCTCACCAGAGATCCTTATTTCCCATGGGTAGCTACTCTGCTACAGGGAACCAGCTGTTCAATATGCCGACTGGGACCGACCCCAACCCCGTGGCTCACTCGGGTGAGTGTGGTGCTGGGAGTGCAGTGGTGCTCCCGCCATGGGTTCAGATCCTATATAGGGATGGCCGGTGCACTCACTGGCTGAGCCCGGTGCGGGTGACACCAAGCCCAGGGTTGCGATCCCCTTACCGGTCACAAAAAAGAAAAAAAGAAAAAATGCCGACTGGGCCCTTCTTGAGACTTGCACATTTCTGCAAAGCAAACCACCTATTCCTGGATAATAATAAAGAGAAGAATGGGTAGTAACACTTACAATGTAATAAATTTGTGTTAGGTAAAGCATCCAAGAACAGGTCAAGGACAAAAATTCCATTTGACTTTGGGAAAAATCATATTCTTTTGCAAAAAACAAAACCAGTTCAAGTACATGATTATAGCTTTTTTAGAGATAACTTTTGGTGGTAAGCAAATTAATTAAACATTCTTTAGAAGCCTTGGAGCTGCAGTCAGTGCACTGACTAACAGAGCGGCTGTCAGTGCAAAGTGGGTTCCTGTCCTAATCCTGTTCTGACCTCAGAGTTGAGCCTGAGAAGCTGTCAGAAAGGTGCTCTCACAGTGGAAGACATCAAGCAGCAGCTGCTTGAACTCAGCAGGCTGCAGCCATTTCCTCTCTCTTCTAAAACATTTTTAAAAACACAGTGCCACTCTGGTTGCATATTTCATGATACAAGGGTGTGTATGGTTCTCACTGTTGCTGCAGAGGACAGTGAGTTTTCAATTCCATTAGTATGTGGCTGTCAAAGGCAGGGGGCCCACCAGAATCTCTGCAGGATTTGGAGCTGAATTTATATGTATGAGTGCATACAGTCATAGTTATAGAATACAGTTAATAGAAATAAAACTGCCTGTTTTCCAGGAAGTTAAAAATGAATAGTCATTGGTCTCATTTATACAAACTGAAACAAAAGTCAAATAGTCATTGGTCTCATTCATTCAAACTGAAACAAAAGTGACTTTTAAAATTTCTTTTAGGACAGCTGAGGAAAGAAATAAATGAAATATAAAAGAAAGGTCAAGGGAGAAAAAGCAAATTCTGTACATATTGAAAGAGAGAAAGAGATTAACAGAAAGGTAGAAAAAGAAATAGAGATCGTCAGTGTAAGAGAAGCACAATAGAGACAGGCTAATACTTCCTTTTAACTTTGATGGCCATTTGTGTGACAGTATTGTACTTGGTAACGTCTCCGAAGTGGCAACACATCTAACTGCTTCTCTTTCATTCTTCCCTTTTATATTTAGGGGACGAAATGGAAAACTCATGAAGAATAAGGAATTAATGTGCACATGAATTCTTCCTGTTAAAACTACACAAACCCCTACAACGCCTGAGCTGAAGTGGCTGCCTCAGGGCATCTTTCCCGGGTTTTGCTATCTCACCAAGAGTGGTCATTTCTGTTACCTCACAGGCAGCACTGCTATTAAAACTATTAAAAACATCTCTCTGTGGCTTTGCTGCTTCCCCTATAAGTTATTTGATGCTACAGATGGTCTGATGGTTAGTTTTATGTGTCAACTTGGCTTGGCTATAGTACCCAGTTATTTAATCAAACACTAATGTAGGCGTTGCTTTGAAAATATCTTGTAGATAGTGTTAACACCTACAGTTTACAATTATCCACAGTTATATGAGTGGGCCTCATCTAATCAGTTGAAGGCTCTAAGAGCAAAAACTGAGTTCTCCTGGAAAAGAAGAAATTCGGCCTCAAGACTGCAGTATCAACTCCTGCTTGAGTTTTCAGCCTGTTGGCCTACCCTGCATAGTTCAGACTTGCCAGCCACCACAGTTGTGTGTGCGCCAGTTCCTTAAGATAAATCATCTAGAGCTGTAGCTATAGTCCTTATTGGTTTTTTTCCTCCGGAGAACAGATTGATACCGATGGTATCACTAACTTTTCTACTTTATGAGTAGAAACCCTAAATCCTACAATCTATGCCAGCCACTTATCAGGGCTGGCTACTGATTACAGGGACTATAAGGGACTCAGGAGCACACAAACTCCCTGGTCTCATAGGGACTAAGTTCACTACCTGAAACTTCGATCAAGCTTTGAACCTTTTGTGACTGGCAGCTTTCCTTATCATTCCACTTCAGTTGGGTTTTCCCTTGGCTAGAGATCTACTCAGAATTTGCTACATTTGATTCTATTCAAAGTAAAATTTATACTTATAGTCTGTATATGTGTATGTGTGTACTTTTCTTTCTTGAAAACACAATGGGAAGATATATATAGCAAAACCTTGATTATATCAAAACCTTGGAGGATGAGGCCCTCTTGTTAAATAAATGTCCTAGGTTGTTTGAAATTTGTCTCCTTTATTAAGCATATTTAAAAATAGAGAAAAAAAGCAAATATTAAGATGGTTGCTTTAAACACAAATATATCAGTAATTACATGAAATGTAAAAGGACTTAGTACTCCAATTAAAAGTCAAAGATTGGCAGACTGGATAAACAAAACCTAACTAAATACTGCTTTCAAGAGTCACACTTTCAATAAATATAAGACATGGAAACGTTGAAAGTAAAAGGACGGGTCAAGAAATACCATATGAAAACCAATTGAAATAACGCTGGTGTTGCCATATTAATAAGAGACAAAACTTCATTATGACAAATGGATCAATTTCACCAGGAAGAAAAAAATCATTCTAGCTTTTAGGCACCTAATAACATAATCTCAAAATATGTAAATCAAAACCTGACAGAACTACAAGGAGAAATGGGCAACTACACAATCACAAAGGGATATTTTTATCAGTAACTAACACAACAAGCAGTGAAAAAAATAACAGTTTTTGAGGATGTGAAGATCTGAATACTGAACCAATTGGCATATACAAGATAACACACCCAACACATGAAGCGTACACACTTATTTTCCAAATATACATGAAGCATTTAGCAAAGCTCGCCACAGCAAGGTCATAAAGTATGTTTCAACCCATAAAACTATAATGTTTAAGATAGTGTGGTATTGTTGCAAGGGCATATTAACAAAACAATGGTAGAGAATAGAGAATCCAGAAACAGACACACTCATCTGCAGGCATTTAAATTCTGAAAAAGGTAGCACTGCATAGCACTGGGGAAAGGACAGTCTTTTTCATAAGCCATGCTAGGTTAGCTGGAAAATCACATGAAAAAAATGAAATTTGACTTCTACCTCATGACATAAAATAAAATCGATTCCAGGTAGATTTTAGAGGTGAATATAAATGGTTAAACAATAAAACTTCTAGAATATGTAATAGGACCATATGCGAAAACTTCAGAGTAAGGAAAGATTTCTTAAACTGAACACAAAAAGTACTGTGTAAAGGAAAAGATGGATACATTGATGTAATGTCCATCAAGATACCATGAAAAGAGTAAAAAGGCAAGCCACATAGTGTAAAAAATATTTTCAACATATATAGCAAATAAAGGGCAGCAATTCAGAATATATTTTTTAAAATCCTAAAATTAATATATTTTTTAAAAAGACAGAAAATCCTACAGAAAAATTAACAATGGCTTAAACTTTCTTGTATGTACGCATACACAAAAAAGGGATTTCAAGATGGCCAATAAACATGTGAAAAGTTCTCAACCTCAAGGAAATGCAAACTAAAACCACTCTCCACCAAGACGACTAAAATTTTTTTTAAAGACTGACATTAACAACTGTGTGAAATAACTGGAACTCTCATTCACTCCTGGTAGGAATGCAATTGCCATAGCCTCCTCTTTGGAAAACCGTTTGGCATTATCTTCTAAACATATGCATACCCTGTGACCCAGCAGTTTTACACACACACACACAGATGTGTGTACAGATATACCAAAAAATAGGTATGAGAACACTAACAGTGAAAATAATCAAAATAAGAAATAACCCAAATATACAGTTGAATAGTACCCAGTGACAAAATATAGACTATTGTCGCACACAGCAATATGGCAAAATTAATCTATGGTATTAGATGTCAAAAAGACAGAAAATCCTACAGAAAAGTGAACAATGGCTTCAACTTTCCTGTATGTATGCATACACAAAAAAGGGATTTCAAGATGGCCAATAAACATATGAAAAGTTCTCAACCTCAAGGAAATGCAAACTAAAACCACTCTCCACCAAGACGACTAAAATTTTTTTTAAAGACTGACATTAACAACTGTGTGAAATAACTGGAACTCTCATTCAGTCCTGGTAGGAATGCAATTGCCATAGCCTCCTCTTTGGAAAACCGTTTGGCATTATCTTCTAAACATATGCATACCCTGTGACCCAGCAGTTTTACACACACACACACAGATGTGTGTACAGATATACCAAAAAATAGGTATGAGAACACTAACAGTGAAAATAATCAAAATAAGAAATAACCCAAATATACGATTGAATAGTACCCAGTGACAAAATATAGACTATTGTCACACACAGCAATATGGCAAAATTAATCTATGGTATTAGATGTCATCATGAGGACAACCTCAGCAAAGGAGAAAAGAGGGGCACATGGGAAGCACTTGCGGTGCTAGTAATTTCCTGCTTCTTGAACTGGATGGTGGTAGGTATGTGTGTTCACTTCGGGATAATTTACTGAACTGTATACTTATGATTGGTGCACTTTCCTGTATGTACAGTATTTCTCAATTAAAAGTTTAAAAATAGGGGAAAAAAAAGATGAACTGCCAAACAAAATAAAACAAAACCAATAACTATTCTGACCAAGCAATTTATCAACCATGAACTAGCAAGTAGTTCTCTTTCAGGGTTTCTGCCATGGTTGCAGTTGGACAGTGGTTGGACCTACAGTCATTTCACAGGCTTCCTAAGACACAGGCGTGGAAGGTGATAGTGGATGCTGACTGAAACCTNCACAGCATGGTGGCTAAATTTCTAAAGAGAAAGAGCAAGGCAGAAACTGTATCACCTTATAGCCTAGCCTCAGAAGTCATGTCACTTTCTCAGTCACTTCCACTGCATTCTATTTGTTAAACGTGAGTGACTAAGGCAAGTTTATATTCCAAAGGAAGGGAATTAGACTCTACCTCTAGATGGGAAGAGTGTCAGAAGAATTTGNGATGAACTGCCAAACAAAATAAAACAAAACCAATAACTATTCCGACCAAGCAATTTATCAACCAAATACTAGCAAGTAGTTCTCTTTCAGGGTTTCTGCCATGGTTGCAGTTGGACAGTGGTTGGACCTACAGTCATTTCACAGGCTTCCTAAGACACAGGCGTGGAAGGTGATAGTGGATGCTGACTGAAACCTCAGCCGGGGCTGTCACCCATAATACATACATTTGGCCTCTCCATGTGGTGTGGGTTTCCTCACAGCATGGTGGCTAAATTTCTAAAGAGAAAGAGCAAGGCAGAAACTGTANGCTATAAACACTGTCCCAAAAAGGGGGAAACAGAAGGTACATAAAAGATCCCGTTCCATAAGAACTCTGAAATCCAGTCAATGCTACTAGTTGCTTGATTAGGGCTTAGTCCTACTGTCTGGGAATGATACCCTGGGGCTTTTCTTTGCCCTGTGGGTTCTTCCTTCCAGTCTCTGAACTTTCTTTCCTTTTCCATAAAATGTAGCCTGCATTTGCAACTGAGTAGTAGTTTTCTCAACCTGTTTTCTCCCCATAGAAATCTAGGGGTCCAAATACCTCTTCATTTTAGGCTGTCTCTGTCCCTTTTAGTCCAGCTGGCAGTGGTTTCCTCCACTACAGTTTTAAAAACTTTGTGGATTTTCTATGAATCATATTAGAGTTCATGCCATTAGACCAAAGCCTCACCCATAAATCTTGAGATAAACCCCCCTCCCTCTTCTCTACCTTTAAATCTGCTGTGGAATAATGCTCTTAAGAATATTGGAATCTCTATTTAATTCCTATCTAATGAAAGAAGATCTGTGAGACACACCATTAAAATCCTTATGGGGCCTTTTGTCTGTTTGAAAGAATCTATAAGGCACCACTTTAAATCATTCTGAGGTTTTTTTTTTTTTTCTTTTTCCTTTTTGTCTTTTCTCGTGACCGGCAATGGATCGCAACCCTCAGTGTCACGCCCGTACCGGACCGGGACCGGCAA
>NW_007738906.1:23382-25537 GCF_000696425.1 Galeopterus variegatus
GGGAGCGCCGCCGCGCTCCCAAGCGGTGCACTGTAGCAGTGCGCCACCGGGCCGGCCCCCTGAGGTTTTGACTTTGTCTGTAGACTGTGTTTTCCTGACTGCACCCTTGGATTTCATCTTTGCCCACAAGCCATTGCTTAATTTTAAAATCATCTGCCATTTAAAGAGACAGAGAATGAGAAAATAAATTTATTTTTGAACTCAGTAAGTACTGGTTGATTTATATTTAACATCTCCTAATTCAGCCCATCTCTTTTCTCTCCTCATTTGATTTAGGCAGGTAGAAGCCAGGTAGTACCTTTGATCTCTGCCTGCAAATCCCCTTAGGTAGATCATCTGGTTCATTAGACACATTTTCTATTTTCCATATTATTGTAAGTGATGATGTTGTGAAATTTTCTCCACTGTATAACAAGAATATACCTTCCTTCAGCTTCCAATAACATTTATGCCCTCACTGATGGTCTCTTCAATACCCTTTAGGCTTCTGCTAACAGACTTAAGATTCCATCCACTGCCTGGTCCCAAAGCAAATGTCATATTTTTAGGTTATTTTATAGCAATATTTCAATTCCAAGTACTAAAATCTGTGCCAGTTATTGATACTATATAAGAAACTACTCCAAATTTAGTGACTTAAAACAAAAACAATCACATAGTTTATAAATCATGATTCTAATAAAATTTCAATACAAAAGTTTTGGTTGAAACATTTGTTCTATGTATAAAATTGACATTCTATGGGTAAGAATAGCAATTTTTTAGTACTTCTTAGTTATCACTGGATAGTATTAGAAATGCTTCTGAAAATTAAGAACTGCTAACTTTTACTGAGTGCTACTAAACTGTTCAGTCTCTGATTTTCCAAAGGCAAGCAACACAGGACCAAAGCTGTTGGAAAGGGATTCAGGAGCTCTGGTCTTTCGGACAACGTTCTCTAGACCCTAGTTTCCTCATCTAAAAAAATGAACGCCTAACTGAATATTTCCTAATTCCTTTTCTGTACCTACACTGGATGATCATAAATTAATGAGATTAAATAATAAATGAACAGTTCTTTTACAGCTGTTCATTAACGAATTTAGCAAGGCCTACAAGGCCCTTCCTGGCAACTTCCTGGTCCAGCTCTCGTGTCATCTCCTTCTGCTGCTCCCATCTCATGAGTTCTGAACTCAGTCATAACCTGAGCCACTTGCAGTTCTTGAGTGATCTATGCTTGTTTTGTTTTCCCCTTGTCCCTATGCCTTGGTATAAGCTATTCATATTCTCTGTCCACAAGGCCCTCATCTCCCTGGCACACTTCCTTTTCAAACTTAGACCAAAAGTCCCATTCTCAAAGAATCTGCCCAAACATCTTGAAGTAGAGCACAGCATTTTCTTTCCCCATCTCGCAAATTCTGGTCTGCTGTAAAAGAATGGTCAGACCTTCATGATGTCACATATCATACTGCCACATTTTCTGGCATGCTTCGGTTTTTGTCTGTCTACCCTACCAATGGTGAGACTCTGGAGGACGGGAACTATAATTTGGTCATCTCTGTACGCTTAACATATGGGACAGTACCTGGTATACACTAGAAAACCCACATATATTTGCTGAATAAACACTTCCTAACTCTGCTGATAATGTTGCCCATGGAGACACAAATGTCTGTTGAACAGTCATCTTTTAGGACTGTACAGATTAACATGTTATAGTATGAGTATTATTACAAAGTACTAAAATGGAGCTAGGCTAATAATTTGGTCTACATGTAACATTTTTACTACTCTAAAGAGGGGTGCTCTGGAGAGGTTAACTATAAGCACAAATTATTAATAATTTTTTAAAAATCTATAATCTTTCCCATCACTAATACTTTGTTAACAACTTTATTGAAATATAATTCATATATCATAAAATCTACCCATTTAAATTGTACAATTTGGTGATTTTTAATACATTCTCAGAGTTGTACAGCTTTTACAACAATCTAATTATAGAACATTTTCATCACCCTCAAAAAGAAACCCTTTCCCTATCAGCAGTCACTCTCTATTGTCCGCTCTCCTAGCCCCCGGCAATGACTAATTTACTTTCTGGCTCTCTGGATTTGTCTATTCTGGACATTTCATGTAAATGGAATCATATGACTGGCTTTTGTGACTGACTTCT
>NW_007738906.1:26353-27120 GCF_000696425.1 Galeopterus variegatus
TGGTATATGTATTAGTACGTTTTGTGTTGCTATAACAGAATGCCTGAAACTGGGTAATTTATAAAGAACAGAGATTTATTTGGCTTATGGTTATGGAACAGCTGCATCTGGTGTGGGCCTCGGGCTGCTTCTTCTCATGGCAGAAAGAGGCAGGCAGCCAGTGGGTACAAGCAGATGACATGGTGAGAGGAAGCACGTGAGGGAGGGAGGAAGGGAGGGAGAGAAAGGGGGAGGGGGGAGCAGGAGAGAGAGAGAGAGAGAGAGGAGAGAGAGAGAGAGAGGTACCAGGGTCTTTTAAACAAACAGCTCTTGCAGGAACTAATAGAGCGAGAACTTACTCACTACTCCAACACCCCAGGGAGAATATTAATCTATTCATGAGGGATCCATCCCCATGACTCAAACAGCTTCCAGCACTGTCATATTGGGGATCAGATTTCCACATCAGTTTTGGAGGGACAGCATGTCTACACTCTATCAGTATACCAACAATTGTTTGAAAGACATTCACTAAGAAAGAGAGTCACTAATTGATTTTGCTGTTTTTCTTTAATGCAAAAAGAGAGATCCAAGACTTTGCTGATGGGCATATATCAACACAAAGTGATTTAGTGAATGACAACTGTCCTATTACTTTACTCTGTCCACACAGCTAAAATACTAACAAATGTGATGTGTGCTCAACACGACAAACACTGGATTATGTTGGTATAAAGAATCAGGGTAAATATTCTTAGATACAGTAAGAAATGTTTCAAATTTAACCC
>NW_007738906.1:29178-29846 GCF_000696425.1 Galeopterus variegatus
GCACAGACTGCTGCTGAAGGCTCCTGATCTTGCCAAGATGCTGAAACCCACTGGTTTCTGCAGTTGTCCAAGCAGACCCATTTTCTACCAATACTGGCTATGTGCCAGAGCCTAAGTAAGCCACTGAGAATTCCAGGTGGTTAACCCTCCTGCACCCACCTAAACTTATTTGCAAAGTACTTCAATATGCTTTCATTTTTCCATCAATAAAGATATATATCAAACTGTTCAAATGTATGGCAGGGTGAGTGTGGGCAGGTGGGTGTAGGTACCCACAGGCTAGCAGTACTCAACACAAGTACTTACTGTAAAGAAAGAGAAGCTTGATTTCTAACTCTCCAAAATATATGAGTGGTTTGGTTTTCTTAGNCTAGTTTCGATTTAGTCAGCTTACTTGAGTTAAGCAAATTATACAACTGAAGTTAGTAAGGATTCACTGTGAGCCTTTATACCAACACTGCCTTGAGCATAGACATGGCGTTACAATCTAGTTTTGGAGACTATATGAGTTAAAGAAACAATACAAGATCGTCTATGAATGAGTGACAAAATAAATGAATGTCATAGACAATAGGAATATACAGTGTATATATACAGCTGGAGCTATAAATGAAATTCTTCCCTCTTTCATATGTAAGCTCATAAAGCATTAGAGTGTAGAGAAGTTA
>NW_007738906.1:31237-32699 GCF_000696425.1 Galeopterus variegatus
TGGTATCTGTCAAAATAATTCTGTATATGAAACAGCAGCACTGAAAAATGAAAGAAATATTTGTAAAAAAAAGATTTCACTATAAGAATTTGAAAATAGTTTTCATTTCTAAGGATTAAATAGTGACTGGCATGCCATTTGAATAAATATTATTTCAATTCCATATAGTGTTCCATGTAGAAGATGCCATCTTTACCTGGAACATTAATGTGAAATATTATTTTAAAGCAGAAGGAATAGTTCTTCATTATTGGTCCACATTTTCAAAGTAAGAACATATTTAGTATTTAATTTTTTATCACGCCTTTATTTTATTAAATTAATCACTATGCCGTTTTTTCAAAATTGTGCTTGTAGTAAAGATGTTTTAAACAAAAAAAGAAGGTATTTAAGCTAAACTCCCTGAGGGTAAGAGTTATTTATTATTCATCACTGCATCTCCAGTACCTAGGAAGCAGAAGGTGATGTTGAATTGCCAATCTTTGAATAACCACCACAAGTCCAAAGAGTCCAGTGCAAGGCGGAGAGGGAAGAGGGTTAGGGAGAAATTGGTAAAGGGCTACAAAAAATGTTTACGTTGTGTAATGATTAAAAAAAAAAAAAAGAGCCCAGCGCAACCAGCCCCAGCTCATTCTGAGAAGCATAAGGCAAGAGGGCAGGGCTAGGCCCTGCTTACAGGACTCTGGTTCAAAAGGCAGGATGATCCAGGCCCCTGGGCAGCCTGAGTGCTTTCTCATCAAGGTCCCAATGGCATTTGTAACTATCCTCTTAGAGAGACACTGCATCCAAACATTCATCAGACAGAAAGTGTTAAAACATGAGAAAAACCTTGAAGTCACAGGGTCTTAAAACTGTCTCCCTCAGGCGGAACCCGTGGCTCACTCGGGAGAGTGTGGCGCTGGGAGCCCAGCGGTGCTCCTGCCGCAGGTTCGGATCCTATACAGGGATGGCCAGTGGGCTCACTGGCTGAGCGCGGTGCGGGTGACACCAAGCCAAGGGTTGCGATCCCCTTACCAGTCACAACCCCCCCCCCAAAAAAAAAAACTGTTTCCCTCTATATCCTGTACCAGTTCCATTCCCGATATCACTCATAATGCCACTAGTGACAGTGTGAATTAGAAAAAGNAGAAATGCAGGAAATCGATTATTTCCTGGCTAATTATTTTCTCCTTTTGACCATGGGGTATTCCACTATGCACAGCACATCATTAAGTAATCCTCTCTCATTCTATGTTCTCCAGCAACAGACATCTGCTACAGATGTTCAGCTTCCAACTTCCTGTTAACACTGATGCAATTTTCAATGCACCAAAAGAGTAAGAATCACTTTTCAGCTATCCAAATGCCAAATTCACACTCCCATTTTATACCAATAAGCTTTTCTCCATTCTTGTGCCTCAGTTACTTGCACTTACAACTCATATTACTTTATAGGCAAATAACACCAAAATTAACTGCTTTC
>NW_007738906.1:34322-35397 GCF_000696425.1 Galeopterus variegatus
AGTGACAGTGTGAATTAGAAAAAGTAAGACAATAGATTTTTATTTTTATTTTTTTGTGACCAGTAAGGGGATCCTAACCCTTGGCTTGGTGTTGCCCGCACCTGTGCTCAGCCAGTGAGCACACTGGCCATCCCTGTATAGGATCCGAACCTGAGGCCTCGGCGCTCCGAGTGCCGCACTCTCCCAAGTGAGCCATGGGGTGGCCCTACATTTGTTTTTTATAAGATCTTGCATCCTAAAACTCTGCTAAATTCACTTCTAACTCTAATAAATTTTGCGTATTCCTTTGGGTTTTCTACATACCTGATCACGTTATGTCATCTGCAAACAAAGACTGTTTGTTTCACTTCTTCAAACAAAGACTGTTTGTTTCACTTCTTCCTTTCCAATCTGTATACTTTTTTTTTTTTCATGACCAGTAAGGGGATTGTAACCCTTGGCTTGGTGTCGCCCACACCGAGCTCAGCCAGTGAGCGCACCGGCCATCCCTATACAGGATCCGAACCCGCGGCTATGGCGCTCACAGCGCTGCTGCACTCCCCGCGCCGCACTCTCATGAGTGAGCCATGGGGTCAGCCCTAGATTTTTATTTTTAAATTGTACAGAGTCTATCACCTACTAGGCTTTTAATAAGTATTGTTAAATAATGAATTGAGGAGGTGAGTGAAAATATAAATGTAAAGTACTCAAGTGGTAAAAGGGCTTTCACAGTTGGCTGGAACATATTTCCAAACATTTTTTTTCTCTTACTGATATAAAAGTGGTTCCTCTCCATAGGACATCGAGGATAAGATGTACTAGGGCTAATTTATTTATAACTTTTGCTCCTTAGAATACTGAAACTAGAAAGGATAGACTTTATTAACATAATTGATAACTATAAGCCTCAATTCACTCTGATGTACTTGCCACAACTGGGGAACAGGGACTTCTTGCAAATACCATACTGCACTGGGAGAGTAGGGCAATGAAACAGCGGATAAAACGCACAGGCAAGCAAGCAAAATTAAGTTGTAAGAGGAAGCCCTTTCAAAGTGACTTAGTATGATGACATGATCATACAGGACAGACATAT
>NW_007738906.1:37435-37873 GCF_000696425.1 Galeopterus variegatus
GGCAGTGTTGGAAACTGATTGAGTCATGGGGGCGTATCCCTCATGAATAGATTAATGCACTCCCTGGGGGAGGGGGTATTAAAGAGTGAGTTCTCACTCTACTAGTTCCCACGAGAGCTGGTTGTTTACAGACCCGGGCACCTCCTCTCCCTCTCTCTTGCTTCCTCTCTCTTTTGCTTCCTCTCACCATGTGATCTGCTTGTACCTGCTGCCACCTGCCTGCCACTTTNTTTCAAAGTGACTTAGTATGATGACATGATCATACAGGACAGACATATAAAATTATCTTTATCTTACACTACTTAAAAACCAAAACTGAAATCAAGATCATTTGTGCTGGAGTCATGGAAAAGTACTGTGTTATCAAAGGAAAACATACTCAAACATCTGTGGCAGAGGCTGTTTTACAGTAATCCACCTTGTTGATCTTTTAGTCTT
>NW_007738906.1:39932-40179 GCF_000696425.1 Galeopterus variegatus
AC
The DNA here is from genome assembly GCF_000696425.1 of Galeopterus variegatus. NCBI lineage: Eukaryota > Metazoa > Chordata > Mammalia > Dermoptera > Cynocephalidae > Galeopterus > Galeopterus variegatus. The sequence continues at coordinate 39,935 of NW_007738906.1, forward strand.
CTTGTATGAACCCCTCTGCATCTTAATTTTCTCATCTGTAAAAGGGATATCCACCTATTCCTTTATTCGAAAAATAATTACTGAGATAATATTACTATCTACTTCACTGATTGCTGAAAGGATAAAATAGGTTAATACATGTGAGGTACCTAGAAGAGAACCTGACATCATGTAAGTATTCAATATATGTTACCTATAAGTGTTAGCCTCTATTGCTGCTATGACCACTGCACGATTCTACAACT
>NW_007738906.1:40220-40835 GCF_000696425.1 Galeopterus variegatus
AAAATTAAAAGGATTACTAGCAGAAAAGTCAAGTCCACCATCACGGTGGTTTTATAAATGGAACATTTATTCAAATTGACCAAATACTGGGCAAAAAAAGAAGTTGGAACATATTTCAAAAATTGGAGTCACTTTCTCTGATCCCAATACAATTATGCTAGAAAACAATAATAAAAATTCTCATTTGTTTGGAAATTTAAAATATATTTCTATAAAACTCATGAGTCAAANAAAAAACTGCTGAACAATTGCATACATGCATTTAAAAGCAATCTTGATTCCTGAATAAGTTTCATTTCCTCCATATTCATAAACTGGTTACTAAACTTGACAAAAATTACTTGCAAAGAGGTTGAACAGTAAAAACAAGAACGCTGAATTGTTTAGAGATGTATTGGGTACTTACTTAGATTTAAAAATTTGTGTTGGGCTGCCCAGAAGCAGGCAAGAAACAGAGTGTGCCCAGGGTCCTGAGGCAGGAGCTGAAGACAGCCCCCTCTGCCAGAAGCAGGCAAGAAACAGATAACAACAAGGATCCAAGGCAGGAGCCAAGCGCAGCATCCCCCATCCAGAAGCAGGCAAGGAGCATGTCAAAAATACCACTTCCAGGGCCAG
>NW_007738906.1:42868-43300 GCF_000696425.1 Galeopterus variegatus
AAAAAAAAAAAATGTGTTAGAACACACCCCACTCTAAAATGCTAATTCTGGTAGTTTTCAATCCAAAGGCCTAAGCTGGACCAAAACCATGAAGCCCTGACCTGTATTTTAAATCATTACATACAAGTATGCTGTCTCAATGTCAAACACTTTTCAAAAATGGTAGGCCTGGTATGCCTGGTAGCAAATCCTGGCAGCATATCTTTTGAGTACAGGCAAGAAAGAGAACGAGAGCAGGAAGTACTGGTGTGTGGGGACTGACTCTTGGCTCCCAGACTTTGAGAAGCCATGAGAGACACAGGCAATGTGATCTCTTTCTCTCTCAACCTCTTTCTCTCTCTCCCTTCTCACCTCTCTTCTCTCCACATGTTTGTGTGATTCTGTGATTCTTCTTTCCTTGGATCAGCTTTCTCTGTTCTCCAGTCTGCATGG
>NW_007738906.1:48886-49114 GCF_000696425.1 Galeopterus variegatus
GTTTTATAAAGGAGTAACTAAGGCTGTTTGACGGTAGACTCAGTGGCACCACATGTATTGTGTGGGCTAAGAAATGAGGTAAACTGCACTGTACAGTAACTTTGGGGAAATGCTGCCTTTAACATAAACAAACAATGGACTTTCCAATAGAAGCCACGATAGGGAGAGGAGGGCAGCAGGATTGGTACTACTAAATCAGCATGCCTGCAATTTGGGAAACCAGTGAAT
>NW_007738907.1:0-33045 GCF_000696425.1 Galeopterus variegatus
TGCTCCCAAGCGGCGCACTGTAGCAGTGCACCACCGGGCCGGCCGATGCATTTCTAATATCTCTTTTTGGGTGTTTGTTCATTTTGGCAGGGAGTTTCACTCAGGTCTTGGACCTCTGCAGGAAGTCTCCTCTCCGGTCTGTTTGAATTCCACTAAGTTGCTGGATACCGCCCTGCTGGTCCCATAAGGTATGTGTGTTCTGCACCTCGCTATCGGGGCATTTTCCCACTCTGTGTGCACTAGGTGGGGCTGTTGAGCCTTGCAAAGTGGTCCTGCAGGGTGTGTAATTATTTTATTTATTTTATCCCGAAACTGCACCTCCTTTTGCCGGACCCCTCCCCACTCTGTGCGCTCAGAACAGGGCTGAGGCATGTCTTCTGCAAACCTCGTCTTTCAGCTGAGACATCAAAGCTGTGCCCTGCCCTGCCCCGCCCAGGAAGATTTTCAGGTGTCTAGTCTCTCCAACTGCAGGGTGTGAGCTCCTTGGGGGAGGGTCCCACAGCACACAGTTCCTCTTTGACACCCCCCTGCACGGGTCGACCCGGGCGCCCTCTGGGAGAGCTCTCTAGCAGCTTCAATGTAGCTCCAGAGCGCTCCAGGCTCCCCTCTCCCAACCAGAAATCAGTTATGGGTTTTTCCAAACTGAGGCCCACAGAGATGGTATCTGCCTCCTGGAAACAGGGAGTTTACCTGGGGCCAAAGCCCAGGGTGTGGTGGAGAGACGATCAGGGCGGGCTCCTCTTCCCTGCCCTCCCAACGCTGGCCAGGGGCTCCCCACGCTACCAGCCCCATCAGAGATCCACGGGGAGAGTGGGATTGTAGGCTGGTCCACAGGCCCCGGGGGGCCCCACGTCGAGGTACACAAGTGGCACATCTCAGTGAGGAGCCGCACCAAGCAAAGATGGCTGGCCTGCCTGATCTGAGCCAGCCATCTCTGCCCCCACCCGAGAAAATGGAGGCAGCTCTGTTGCGGGCGCCTAGCCTGGTCTGGTAAGCGGGGCCCAGGCGGGCAGGGACCAGTCGGGCTTCTGCCCCACAAGTGGGGCTGGACTGGGGGTGACTCACAGAGCTCACAGTGTTGGGCTGGTCTGGCGCCTTCCACTCCATTTCTGTCAAGACTCTCCAGCGGCGACCATGGGAAGGGCGGAGCGAGCGGGCAGGTAGCTCCGCCAAGTTACATAAGTTGCCCTCTGCTGCCAGGGAGAGAATTTTGGGCTCCAGATAGGCCGGGCCTGCGTGGATAGCGAGCCGGAGCCTCTGACACTGTGACAGCACCGATTTCGAGCTCCCACCTGCACGCTTGCGGGTAGCACCTGCGACGCTCTGCCAAGTCTTTACTTTGTTTTTTAATATCCTGTTTGATAGTTTTAAACACAGATTGATTGCTTAGTGTTCAGGACCATTATTTTAGTTACCATACTATAATGATGCCTAAAAGTCATAATATCCCCAATAATAATAACTTAGGTCAGCATTTCCAAAACTATGACCAACAGATTGCTGGTGTCTTGTGACTTGTTCAAAGTGCTCAGAGGAAAGGGGTTCCATAATCAAATAGATTTGGAAAACACTACATACTCTACCCTCTACTCACATGTTCACAATGCTCTGCAATGTAGACCTGTTTAGTTTGTTTAACCAAGGATTTTCTCAGAATGAGATGCAAAAGTCTATCTGAAAATGTATTTTCTCATAAGCATCCACATATACTCATCTGCCAGTTTGCTGAGCATTTATGGTAGATTCAAAATACCCAAAACAACTTGTAATCTGGAGGAGAAAGGTATTACCTTCAAAGCTTACCACTGACTTTAGAGATCTTTACCTCTAATTTATCCTCAAATTGGTTTCTACAAACTACCATTTCTTCCTCTCAGAGAAATACCTCCTTTTTACTCTACTTTTTTCTATGCTTTAAACTGGTTGCCATCTCTGATAAAATAATACAGGCAATGCTACAGTGACTAAACTTTTAATGAGTTTTTATGCAAATATTGTCAAAGGTTTTCAAAAGTCTAAATATATTTTATTCGTATGTTCCCTTTTATCTACATGCATATTTATTCTCTTGTAAAACATTAGAAGATCAAAAAGCAGTCCCAATTTGAGAGGAAAAATTACAGTGCTGAAGAAAGAGCCAGAGGCTGTTCCTTCACAGAGCTTGAATTAAAGTGAAATAAAATTAAATAGAAAGTTTGTTCTTGTGGCATGTTCCCAACTACTTTGGACACTCTTTTGCAATTTTGGCCAGAAATGTTATTTAACATGTTAAACATGAAAATAAAATTAGCGGAGAAAAAAATAAAAAGAGTAGAGTGACTATATCTTGTAAATATGAAAAGTTTTGCAACTTGTCTTCAAAATTGATTTCAAAAAAAACTTAAAACAATTTTTAGACCATCAAAATTAATACTACATATAATTTCTACCCATAGTGAAAATAAGATTTGATTTTTAATATTGAAATTAGCCCCAAATTTTAGATTATAAGAGAAAATTTATCATAAAGTATTTCAGAAAGCTGAACCCCAATGTTACATGTTACCAGAATAAAAATGGTTTCTAGGTAGCTAATATTGTTACAGAACATTACATGATTTTCAACAAGGGGGCCAGAATATCCCATGACAAACATATTGAACATTAAAATAAAACAAGATCAATACTCTTGAGTAAAATTCACCTTTGGGCAAGGAGCATCAAGGGTAAAATGAAAATCTCAGAGCCTCTTTATCTAGTAATTTAAATGTGGTCTAGAGGATTTTTGATTCACTTCCATTAATATCTATGAAAAGTCAAAATGTCTTTTAATTAAGAGCTAAGTCAAATCTCCCCTAATGCTTTTGCAATACCTTTGACTGAGGATATCCAAGGACAAGAAATTGAACAATTCACATACCATGTTTATTAAATTGCTTGAGAATGGTGGCAATATACAAAGTAAAACTGTCTATTCCCACAGACAATCGGTAAAGTCAAAAGACTTCACCACAGGTTTTCACAATCAGCCAAAATCCCCATGTTTGTACATTATCTATGTTCATTCTGACAATCATTCATTGTTTCAAGTAAAGACAAGACAGTAGAAGTCAATTGTATCAGTTAACACCAGTTAATAATTATGAAGTGATTACCTACCAACATGATAAAAGATACAAAAGACAAAAACTATGTCCTTGAAAAACAATTAATGACCACCAATACCAAGTAGCATAAGGCCTTGCATATAGTAGTACTCAAAATGTATTGATCTGAATGTGACAAAATAGCAAATAAGTCAGAATGACCCAAAATTTTACACTCATCTATTTAGTAGACACCAGTGATTCTGAAAGTGTGGTCCCTGGACCAGCAGTATCAGCATCAACTGGTAACTTGTTAGAAATGGGAATTTTCAGACCACACCTCAGACTAAATTGAATCTGAATGTCTAAGATAGGGACAGCAATCACTGTTTTAATAAGCCCTTCAGGTGACTCATTGACTACAGATGCTAATTGTTCTGGAGAAGTAAAGGAGAGTTCTGAAGTCAGAGGGACCAGGAAATGCTTCATTAAGATGTCAGAGTCAGACTACCTATTCCCACAATACAATTGAGACGGTCAGAGGACCTAAACCACTGATTGTTATAATCAGTATGATTAAGCATATAAACATACAGTCTATATTCACGCTGACATCATGTAAATAAGAAAAATGAGGGTGATCTAAGCAAAGAAGACATCATGAGTAAAATAACCCTAGAATCCTTTGGGGAACATAAAATGTTAAAGTCTGGTCAGGTTTTGAGGCAAAGACTAAAATCAAACACCAAAGGGATAACTCTCTGGCAGAATCTGGCTGAAACTAGCTAGATGCATATTCATAACACATAAAGACCACACTTCCAAGCCTCCCATATGATTAGATTGCAATCTGATAACTGGATTTTCCAACAAAACGTAGGTTGCAGTTGGCTACCTCCACATCCAGACCTGAAAATAAACCCTCTGTGTGATCCTGTGCCCTCTTACTATTTCCTTGGTGACAGTAGAAGCCCCAGGTTTGAGAGTGGCATTGTCATGCTATGGAAGGAGCCTAGATCCTTGTATCACTGCTTGAAGAAACACTACCCGGGAGAGTGACCCAGGCAGGGATAGACCAGGAACAGATGTAAACAGCAGAACTTGTGTTAAGTTCCTGAGATTTTGGAATTGTTTGCTACCACAACATAGCCTAACCCTGCTAAAATACTCTAGAAATAACCAAGGGATGGCAATGGCATGTTCATGACATTCAAGGGCAAGATTCAGCAAAGCCAAGGAGAAGCTAGAATATTCCACTTTCCTAGGCAGTTGAACCAATCAAATTTCTAGAGCCAGAGCACTGTCTTTTAAATTTGCAATTTCGAGCAATGGACTCTCATTTCCCCTTCATTTACAACTAGAATTTAATAGACATGCACACTGGGTTCTTCCAATTCAGAGAAGCAACACTCAGAATATTACCTCCTTCCAAACAGACTTAGTCTTCTAAGTATATGAAGGAATAGATCACTTGCCCTCAAGGCCTCTTGGATTGGATTGGATTTCATAAATATTTTCTCTCCAGCAGTAATAGCAGTGGCCTTACAATCAGAGCTGAAGGATGATAATTTTGACCATTACTGCATGATGATTCATGGTCTTTCTTTAAGTGACTGTGTCACCACACCACACATAGTATAAGATAGTAAAATGATTCAGAGAGGGTTTGGTCAGAAAAACAGAAGCCAAATATATTGATTGCTTTCCCAAAGTATTGGTGGCAGCTAACAAAATCCAACTCTGGTTGACCTAAGAAAACCTCTAGAGAAACTTCCTGCTACTGCTTGGTCATATGGTCTTTGTTGTGCTAATCAGTTCATAACAGAAATCCAACTCAGATTAGCTTAAACAAAAAGAAAATTAGAAAAAAAAATTAAGGAAACTTCTTGGCTCCTATATCTGGGAAATTCAGGTATAGTACAGGCTTTAGACTTGGTTAGAGATCAGGAATTCAGGAGGTGGTATGAGGGTATCAAGGCTATCTCTTTTTCCATCTCACAGCTCTGTTTCTAATTCTTGACTTTACATTTCAGGTCAACCTCCTATATAGCAGGAAAGATGGCTAGATCAGGCTCTTATCGACCCCAGTTTAGCAACCTCCAAGAAAAAAGAACTTCTCTCTTTAAGACCACTGCCAGGGAAGACATTGATTGCTCTGCTTGAGTCAAATGGTCACACATCCATCTCTGAGTCAATCGCTCTGGCCAGGGGAATGGGTCACTCTGATTGACCAGCCTGGGCTAGATAGGTTCCAATGGTTGACAGCCCCCTAACACTACAAGGAGTGCAGAAGGTGCCTCCTCCCCACCACCACCTCTCGAAGAAGAACCAGACAAAGAAGCCTAAGAAACCATACTGAGAGAACAATCTACTTCAGGTGGGACCACTGGTAGTAATGGATAGAGCTTCAGAACTGGATAAGCCAAGAGAGGCCAGATTTATGTGTATGATAAAAGATGAGGGAGTCATTTAGAAGGGAAGAGATAGGAAGGGAGAGGAGACTGCAGAGGAGGGGCAGAGGAGGAAGGAGTAGGAGAAGGAAAAAAGAGAACAGAAGCTCAGTTATCTGTTCTCTTTTCCTTTTCTCTTTATTTCTACCTTTTCTTTTTCTTCTTCCTTCTCTTCTTTTCTCTATCATTCATCTTCTCACTCAACTTTTCCCTATGAAACCTCAGTAGCAGAAGCTCCTTAGCCTTCCTGGGAACTGTAAAGATTACTCATCTGTTAATCATCCTCTATTAGTTTATGAACTCCAGTTTATAAGGGAAAGTGTCATATTTTCCAGCTCAGAGCAACCAATCAGCCACAGTCTGCTAGGCAGGACCAGGGCTCATGGACACCTAGTCCTGTTTCAGGAGACGCAGTCCCAAGATGCTGGTTTACTCTGGTACACTACAGCTTCACCAGTTACACGTGTCTGTGGTTGTCATTGCTCTCTGGAGCTTTCTATGTGGGAGCATTAAGTACAAGGCATAGGAATAACCATTGTGAAAAGTCTGGGCCTCTGCTGTTACCACCTCTCTTTTATACCTGTAAAACTTTTGACTGTCCAAATGTGGCTCAGAAGAAAGTAGGAGGAAAACAGGATGAATACTAAACTCTAGATCTGTTGGGAACAAGAGGGTAAATTAAAAAAGTGTTTTATAGAAGAAAGCATGGCATCCATATTTCTGCCTAAAGGAGGATCCATTTTCAGTTCAGACTTCAAATCTAACAACAGGGAGCTTTTAAAAATCACCTCCCTGATCAAAGCATAGGTAATACATACCACACATGGAGCAGGAAAAAAAAAAAAAAGAGAGAGAGAGAGTAAGAGAGAATGTAAGGATTATATAAACAAAGCAGGATAGCACTACTTTGTGAGCCAGTAGACAGAAAGATACTATTTGTTATGTCCCAAGTCAGAGCTGATTAGAGAACTACTCCCCCACCCTGTGATTCAGCATCTTCTGGGCCACGTGCCTTTGGCTCATCCCATTTATCTCCTCCACAGCCCAACCATTTTTTTCCTCATAATTAACCTGGGGACTACATTGCTGTAAGTCCCCATTTCTTAATGTATATTAACTAGTCTTGTTATATAAGCAGCCCTCCAGGTCCCTCTTTCCAAGGTCATCATTCTCTTCCCTGACAACAAAGCCAACCACATTCCTTTTCCCCAGAACTTCCCTATTTTCTCTTCTAGCTGTTGAAGTACCTGGAAGCATGGTGTAATAGCTAAAGTCTCTAACAAGCTTGAGGGTAGAAACTGGAGGAGAACTGAGCTTTCCCCTCATATTTCAGGGAGCGTGAACAGAATCTGGGGTCCTTGTAAGACCATGAGTTGCATAACAAATAGTAAGTAATACTATAAACAAGGACAGGGTGCTTAAAGTTAATTTTCAATAAAAGTGATAACAAGCCTGATCTGAAGAAGGAACAGTCCAGCTCAGACCAAGTATGGTATAAGCAGGAAAAAAGATCAGTAGAATCTGAATAATGTAGACAGGAAAAGAATGTAGTTTTGTTTAGTGTCCTTACTGGTTTTCACCAGTTTGTTGATGAAGAGAAATTGGAAATTATTTCCACAACTGTGGTTAACATAATTTATTGTTCATCATATAAACTTGTAACTGAATTAATTTTATAACAATTACTACCTCCATACAAAGTTCTTCCAATAGTGAAGATTCAGTATTTTTCTTTTTTCTTTTTTTTTTTTTTTTTTTTTTTTTTCGTGACCGGTAAGGGGATCACAACCCTTGGTATGGTGTCGCCCGCGCCGCACTCAGCCAGTGAGCGCACCAGCCAGTCCTATATAGGATCCGAACCCATGGTGGGAGCGTCGCTGCGCTCCCAAGCGCCGCACTCTCCTGAGTGCGCCATGGGGCTGGCCCAAGATTCAGTATTTTTCAATTAAGCTTTTTCTTTCAATTTCTTCCTTCAATAAAATTAAAGTAAAAAATAATACCTTGAAGTGCTATTAAAAACTAGTGTCTAAGTAGGTAGTAACTAAACTACGGATAATTGCAGTTATGAGTCTGGATTTCAGAGTAGACAGACTCAGTAAGCAGACTTCCCAACTAATCACTCCCATAGTTAATATCTTTCTGTCTGGGTAGACTGCGTATTGCATGTGAAACATTAGGTCTTAGTTACAAATGAGCTTCAGTCTCTTTCGATATGCTCATCAAAGACAAAACCAGATTTGTTTTCCAGTGGGAAAAGCTCTTGGTAAAATTACAAGCTTGTCATATTTGAGATCAGCCCTCACCCTAACCTACATTGGGTGGGCAGTTGATTAGTTCACTGTCGAGTTTTCTCACCCAAACCTAACTCTTGGGAGTTAGACAAGTTGAAACTTTGGTAAAGAATTCAATGTGAGATGGCAGAAATAAGTTAAATCATAAAAGAATGAATTTGCATCTCACACTTTAGCTCAGATTCAAACCCCAAAGCATGAAAAGAGAAGGACCTCTCTTGAGATTTACCATAATCAGGCTTGTGTTAGAATTATTTATGCATATATCTGATTCCTATACTAGGCTAAACAGGTGATAAACAGGAACTGTATTCTATTTGTCTTTGTATCCTAACTGTACCTAGGACAAATCTTTATTTAGATGCTCAAATGATTTGTTGAATGGAATACCAGGTGAAACAAAAAAGCAAAATGGATTAGCTGAATAAACGTGTGTTACTTTATTGGTTCAGGTGGAAAATCCCACTCCAAATGACTGAGCGGCAACATGGCAATACAGCACAATGAAAATTGGACTCCCAAGTGTTCATTAGGATTCTCCAGAGTTAACTGCAGCCACCTAATTATTTTCCCTCTCTCCCCAGAATTCTGTCTCACTTCACATACACCAAGTCTCTGGCTTAGTTGCCTTAGCTTCCCATCTGAAAATGAGAGAGCTCATACTGACACCACCTCACAGGTGCCCAGCAAGCCTTGTTAGTGACCACACGCACACACTGCTCTGGGTTCTTTTCCTACTCTTGTGAGTGGGTAGTGAGTAGACTGCTCTCTTCTAATCCATGCACACTCCTTCAGATTCCTTCCATACCAGTGGCCGTCCTGGAAAGCCATTCTCAGAAAGGGTTAAGGTGCCTCCTTTAAAACACCATCATGGAGCAGCAGATGGCACATTTGCTAACTGAGAAGATGTTGGTCTCACTTGGGTGTAAATTCCCTCCCTCCACCTGGCATCCCAGACATCTGTGTCAGCTCCATCTGCCCACTTTGAAGTCCAATGCGCTATCCATTGCGCGATGGAGCCACCTCATCTGCCCACTTCGAATTCATCAGATAAATGCTCCATTTCTTTAATTAAGGTTAAGCTAACCCAAGTAATCAAAGACAGGTACAGAATGTTTTATGTCATTACCACGCCTCTGATATATATGATACCAACAACTATTCCCACACTCATAAGCCCCGTTTTAATACATGAAAAGCTTAATGCAGTGAATGAAAAGATGGGTAAAAATGACAGGCAGTCCACTTTTCAAGGCTTGCAGACTGACAGCAGAAGTCATTCTTCCTCTTTGAAGTCAGATTTTTAGGAAAGTTTCCACTTACTCTCAAGAACTTTGATAGGTAATAAACTTGGTAGGTAATAAACACCCCCAAATCCCACCTAGGAGAGTCCCATGCCATCCTAACCTAAGCAAATTTTGTGGGAGTCAGTGACCTGCCTTGCCCAGTGGAGATCTCAGGAACCCTGCTGCCATATGAAGGTCCCTCTGGGGACAACTAGTGCTGGACTTTCAGATCCTCACCATTAGCCGTATTAGTCAAGTACCTCATCTGCCAAGCACTGATCTGGGCACTGGGAAAACAATGGGTTACAAGAGAGATAAAATCCTGGTCTCATGGTGCTTACATTTTGGTAGGTAGATAATAAGTGCACAAATACATACCTTTAACATTTCAACTAGTGAGAAGAATTTTTAAGAATACAGATCAACACCGTACTGAGGACAGGATTGGGGGTGGGGAGTTGTGGAGGGAAGCAAGAGCCAGGAGGTAGCTGGATAACAGTTTGTTAGGAAAGAATAGGACAATCCTATTGGGATGTAGCCCCCTAAGCAAATGCCACTTTGGAATGAGACTTTGCTTCTTTGGGCACCAGACTCTACCCTTACAGGTACTGAAGCCGTAGATGGTAGGCCATACATATGTAGTTGGCTATTACAAATAATCCCTTTCTTCCCCTCAAATACCCACAGAATAATAATAAAAGTAGTCCATAGATTAATCCAAAAGAAAAAAAAAATTAAGTAGCAACATTCCCCAAGCAAATTGGAAAAAAAAAAAGCAAGAAAGTAAAAGAAAAGAAGTTAACAAAAGACTATTTTTAAAAAATCTATTGTTCTCCAAATGTAAAAGTACTCTTCTAAATAACTCTTGGATTAAAAAGGAAATGAACTGAAATTCATTCTACAAATGTTTACTGAATTCCCACTAAGTACCAGGCCCTGGTGATATTCATCTGAATTATTGTGTATAGTTGCAGATCATTCATTTTCATTGCTGTACAGTTACCCACTGTGTCACTATACCATGACTTTTTATTCATTTGACTATATATAGCCACTAAGTACTTTAAAATTTTTGGCTATCAACCTTTTAGTATGGATCTTTGGATGAACATATGTATGCCTTTCTGTTGGGTGTATAGTTAAGAGTGGAATTACTAGATCATAGTGCAGGCATGTATTCAATTTTAGTGAATGCTGCCAAAAGCAGAGCAACTAGTGTTTTTTAAAAAACAAGCAAACCAAAAAAAAAAAAAAAAATGCTATATGCAACAAAACTAGATGACAAAATATCCCCACTAATTCCAAAACAGAAGTGGATGAAAACAAACCAGCAATAGTTATAAGAGCCACATGGTGTCAATTCAAAACTAAAATGGGGCCGGCCCGGTGGCGCACTGCTACAGTGCGCCACTTGGGAGTACGGCGGTGCTCCTGCCGAGGGTTCGGATCCCACGTACAGACCGGTTCCCGTTCACTGGCTGAGCGAGGTGCGGGCGCAGCACCGAGGGTTGCGATCCCATTGCCGGTCCCGGTCCTTCAACAGTTCAATTGTAAGGCAATGAAAAGGATGGGGGAGGATCCCTACAGATTAAGAGAGACTACATACGACTTTAAAAAAATGAACAAATAGGGCTGGCTGGTTAGCTCCATTGGTTAGAGCGCAGCCTTATGACTCCAAGGTCATGGGTTCGGATCCCCATATCAGCCAGCTGCCAAAAAAATTAAATAGGAAAAAAAAAAAAAAAAAGAAAACTAAAATGAAAGAAATGAGTCCAACTGTGAATCTATTTGGCGGCAAAACCACATAGACAGGAATTATACCAAAACTTGAAAACAAGTAATTTGACTATACCATTCTAGTGGCATATGCCCTAGGGAAAAAAAGAACTACAAAACATCTTCAACGGTTTTCATTAATCATTGGTGATGGGACTGCCAACTTATAGGCTCCTACTGTCCAAAGATGGAACAATTTGAATGACAATATGGGTAATCATTTCAATGCATTGAAACACATCATATATGGTTAAATCCATGAATTCATAATGATAATAATACCTCATTAATTTTACTTAGAGAATACCTCATTACTTTCACTAAGGAACCACTTCAAAATATTGATAAGAAAAAAAGAGTGGGGAGAATTAAACATTTATTTCATATTTTTTTGCTAGATAAAATGTACTTTGGGGTAACCATGACTGAGGAGGGAAATTTTCTCATTACAGAATCATATCAATTAATAAACAAGGAAGTAATGATCAAAGTGAGTATCATTATTTACATCACTTAATGAATTAACTAATGATGATCAATGGTTTCTGACATTACAAGAGGATAAATGACCGGACATTATGTTCCTCCTGATGGAAGTACAGGACACCACCTATGAAGCAGTCTTGCCAAAAGAAATAAAACCTAAATCTGATTAACCCTGTAGGTTGAACTACTAATTTTCAGGAAACACAGAGGACAAAGGAACCTGTTATACTACACAACATGGATATCATGAGCACATTATTGGAAAACTCCATCTGACAAAGGATTTAGCTTCTTCAACAAAATATAAATACAAATGAAAAGAAAGAAGATGATGGAAAAGCATATAGATTAAAAAATATTTAAAAGGCCTTATTTGGGTCCTTATTCAAACAAATTTTAAGTAATAAATAACACTGATTATTCAATGTTATTAAGGAAATATTGCTGTTTTTTGAAGTTGTATAATGATGATATTGCGATTATATTAAAGAAGAGCCCTTATCTTTTAGAGCTATGTCTCTTTTAGATATATGTATAAATATATATAATATAATAATTGGAATTTGCTTCTAAAAAAACCCAGTGAAGGGGCATGAAGTAATGGGAAAGATATAATATGGTCATAAGATGATGTGTCCAATCAGGGACACATGTACATATGTATGTACATATGAGAATTCATTATGCTGCTCTACTTTTGTATATGTTTAAAATTCTTCATAATAAGAGTTAGAAAATGATAAAGCTGCATAAGAGAAATGAGATTTTGAGCAGCTTGAAGAGTTGGATGAACATCCCCTAATTTCCATTCTCTGTTATTCTTCTGGGGGAAAAAAAATACATTTTTTATTTGTCTTATTTTTTTTTTCTGTTTTGAACTTGGGGAAGTTTTATTTTCTTTATTTCAGTGAATCAATTTGTTTTCTCATGAAGGAAAATTAACAGCAACTTGTGAGAATCTTTCCAGTCCTTTCCCAACTCATTCACAGTTTCAGCATCAGAAAGTTCATAAGGTATCCTGTTTTGAATTTTTCCTCCTGAACTGGTTCTCTTAGCTCAAGACACACACTCATCATTGGTTCATGCATGGCCCACATTATTTAGTTAATTATTTTTAATAAAGCAATAAGCATCTGCAAACTCATCACCCAAAACAAAACCCAGAACCTTACACATAATCTACAGCTAGTCAAGTATCTCATCTTATCCCAAATTCCTGTTCTCCCCTATACTTGCCCAAATTAACCATCCTTCTAAATTCTACATCTATCATTCCCTTACTTTTCTTTTTATACAGTTCATTTGCATCTATTTTGGTTGTTTTCAACTTAATAAAAAAGATATCTGCTGTTGGTTGATTGAATTGTGTCCCCCCAAATCCATATATTAGAAGCTTAATTCCCACTGTCACTGTTGAGGGTGTAAAATCCAACTTTGAAAAGTGAGGCCTTGAAGAGGTGATTGGATTGTAGGACCATGCCATAGTGAATGGATTAATAATGATGGTCGGGGCATGGTTCTGAGGGCTTAAAAAAGAGTGAATGAGGAGGTTAGTCTCTCGTGTCTGCTCCACCATTTTCGCATGTGATATCCTGCCATCACTGAAGCCACCACCAAAGAAAGCCTTCACCAGATGTGTTCCCTGGGCTTTGGACTTATGAGCCTCTGAAACTGTAAGCAATAAATTTCATTTTCTTATAATCACCCAGTTGTGTGTATAAGCAGCAGAAACGGACTAATACGATATCACACCATTATGTGTTGAGAATGCTTTTTTAACCTAACGATACATCACTAAGATCCATCCATATCTTTGTGTCACCCTGTAGTTTAACTGTTATGACTCTGTATAATATGTCACTGTATGAATATTCTCCATTTATTCAGCCAGTCTTTCATTGATGGGCACCTGACTTGTTTGTGGAGCTCTGTGATCAGAGCTGTTATAAACTATGTTGTATACATCTCCAGTTGGGCAAGCATGAGCTTTTCTTTGGTAAATCCTGAAGAATGAACCTGCTGAGTGATAGGGGGATAGGGGATGGGAATGTTTCCCACTCACCTGAAAAAACTTTTCCTATAGGAACACGAGCTTAATGCTTATACCAGGAAGGTGACACTACTATACTTTGTCTGTCATGGTTTGTCACTGGCTCTTTCTAACCAGCTCTTGTTTTTCCAGTCCTGTGGTATTCTAACACATTTGTTTTCACATTTAGTGCTTTAAAATAATTGAAGAAAAGGCACTAGTGGAGTTATTCTGAGTTTAAAGAGCTCTAGGCATCTTTAATTGGCACAATTTTTGCCCTCAAAGTGATGGAAATTATACCGACTGCTAACTATCTGCATTTCTTTTGGATGTCATAATAAAGAAAAAAGATATGACTTTCTTCTTCATATATACAGACAGCAAATCTATTACAACTTTCATTTTAAAACGTAATATTGAAGCAAATTCACTCTGTTCTTTCTTTATGTTGTGTTTACTGTTCCTCCCGCCCTCCCCACCTCCTCCCCCTCCACTGCACTATTTTTATTTTTGAAGGGGACAAGATTTTAAAATAAGAAACTCTTGGGAAGCTACCAGCATTTGCAAATCTCTTAAACTAAACTCTTCTCATATTTTCTGACATAAGCAAAACTACTTGAGGAAATTAAAAACTTGCTCCCTGACTTGAATGGGAAAGTGAGTAAGGAATGCAGGATCTACCCCAACCTGCCCCCACGTACAGAATGTCCCATTTGCTCACCTTATGCCATCTCTGGGTTCAGGTGCTGGCAGGATGACATGGGGGAATTTTTTTCTCTTAATTTCAATCAGGGAAAGAGAGCATGAGTACTTGAAAATTCATAATATTAACAGTCAAATTAGAGTTTCTTAAATGCTGTTTTAAATTAGGATAATTTTAAATTATTGGATACGACAACTATATAAATATAAAATGCTTTAATTAGAGACTTATTTGTGTGAGAAAAAAGTCCACTCAAAGCTTCTGTCTGTCACTCTGAATTAATTTCCAACAGCCACAAATTCCCACTGGACCACTGAACCTCAGCAATAAGGCTTTATCCATCCTGCTGTCTCAGAAATTTAATCCTAGCCTGTTAATGGCCAGGTCTCTGTTCTTTAAAGAAAAAATCAGAGCAATAAACACAAGTTGAATTTTCATTCAAATTTATAGCAACTCCCGGTGTTTTTGAATTTGCTTAATGTATCACTAAGTACAGTCCTTCTGGGCCTTCATAAATATCATGCCATGTTACTGATGAAATAAAGGTTTTGTGAGTATCTCAATCTTGAAGGGTGATAAAACAAACAAAAAATAAAACCTCAAATTCTCCCTCAAGTACTTATTAAGGTTTTAAAATCATTATCTCCTTTTAGAGTCTGATAAAAGTTATAAACTATTTCCCTCAAAATCCATAATCACAAAAAAAATCTGCCTGCAAATTCAGAAGACTCGTGTACCTCCTGACGACCACATCTGCTTAACTCCTTGAATCCACACACTCAACATTAAGAACTGCCTTAAGGCTCAGTTAGAATTTTAACTCTTAGGGTTTAAAATATTTATTAACAAGTATGGAGTAGCTACTATATGCCAAAGACTCTGCTACACCCTGGGAGTACAGCACAGAACACAGTGGGACCACGTCCAGGCCCTCATGGGACACCTCATCTCACACAGGAAACAGATATTAATTAAACAATCATATCAACAAATGTAGAATAGGAACTTTGTAAGTATAAAAAGGAGAAGGACAAAGTGCTATGAGAGGCAACAGATGAAGATTTAGCCTGAGCAGGAAGGTTTTAGGAGACTTCCCTGAAGTTGTGATAATGGAGCTGAGGTCGGAGTTAATAGGTGTAAGGATGGAAAGAACATTTAAGGGAACAGAAATAGCAAGGTCTAGGGCCCTGAAGCCAGAGGGAACGTGGTACATAAGAAAGAGTGGCCAGCGGCCCGGTGGCGCACTGGATAGTGCGCTGCTTGGGAAGCGCGGCGGTGCTCCCGCCGAGGGTTCAGATCCCACATACAGACCGGTTCCCGCTCACTGGCTGAGCGAGGCACGGGAGCAACACCGAGGGTTGCAATCCCGTTACCAGTCCCCGGTCCGGTACGGGGGCAACAGTGAGGGTTGCGATCCGTTGCCGGACATGGAAGAAGACAAAAAAAAAAAAAAAAAAAAAAAAAAGAAAGAGTGGCCAGGCACAGAGACAGTGAGAGCCAGGTGACAAGCTGAGGCTGGAAGAAGGATAAGTGGAGACAAACCAGGCAGGTCTTTACTGTCATGTTTTAAGATATTTTTTCTTTATTTTAGAGCAGTGGGAAGTCATTAAACAATTTTAAGCTGGGAGGTAGGCAACATAATCAAATTTGGATTCTGGTAAGTTCACCTTGCATGCAATGTGGAGCATTGATCTGCACGGGATCATGATGGATGATGATAGACCAATTTAGAGGTCATTGTAGTAGTTTAGTAAGAACAATAACTAGAAGAGGGGGGTAACCAAAGAGATGAGCATGGTTAGATTCAAGCGATATTTGGGTGGGATAATTAAAAAGATGCTGTGAAAGATTGGATTTTTAACCCTCATGGAACAATACCTGCTATATAGTAGGTGCTCAACAGATATTTGTTGAATGAATGAATAATGAATGAATGAATGAGGTGACAAATAATGGCTAAATATAGAAACATAAATTGGTCAACAATGGAACAGAATAGATAACCCACAGACTTACAGCCAACTGATATTTGACAAAGGCAACAGGAACATATATTGGGGAAGAGACTGTCCCTTCAATAAATGAAGCTGGGAAAATTGGACATCCGTACACAGAAGAATGAAACTAGACCTGTGCCTCTCACCATATACCAAAATCATCTCAAAACGGATTAAAGACTTAAATATAAGACCTGAAACTACAAAACTACTAAAGGAAAACATAGGGGAAACATTTCGGGAAATAGGACTGGGCAAACACTCTGTAAATAAGACCCCCAAGGCACACACAACAAAAGAAAAAATAAATAAATGGGATTATATCAAACTGAAAAGCTTCTGTACAGTAAAGAAAACAATCAACAGAGTGAAAAGACAACCTACAAAATGGGAGAAAATATTTGCAAACTTTACATCTGACAAGGGATTAATATCCAGAATATACAAGGAACTCAAACAACTACACAGTAAAAAAAATAATAACCTGATTAAAAAATGGGCAAAGGAGCTGAACAGACATTTTTCAAAGGAAGAGATGTAAGTGGCCAACAGGTTCTTGAAAAATTGCTCAACATCACCAATCATTGGGGAAATGTAAATCAAAACCACATTGAGATATCATCTCACCCCAGTTAGACTGGCTATAATCAAAAAGACTGAGAATAATAAATGCTGGCGAAGATGCAGAGAAAGGGGAACTCTTCTACACTGTTGGTGGGACTGTAAATTAATACAGCCACCATGGAAAACAGTATAGGGGTTTCTCAAATGACTACAGATAGATCTACCATATGTTTCACGAATCCCACTTCTACATAAATACCCAAAGGAGTGTAAATAACCATGTTGAAGGGATACCTGCACTCCCATGTTCATCACATTTCAATTTACAATAGCCAAGGTATGGAACCAGCCTAAATGGATAAGGAAAATATGATATCTATACACAGTGGAGTCCTACTCAGCCATAAAAGAGAATGAAATTTTTCCATTTTCAACAACATGGATGAGCTTGAAGAAAATTATGTTAAGTAAAACAAGCCAGGCACAGAAAGAGAAATACTGCATGTCCTCACTCATAAGTGCAAGCTAAGAGAGAAAGAAGGAAGGAAAGAAAGACCAAATTGGTGTGTTAACTTGCAGAGGGAAAGAACAGATTTAAGGTTTCTGGGGCAGGGGGAGGGAGAGGGCCACAGAGGAGAGGTTGGGTAGGGGATAAGGGGAATAATTGCAGTTTGAGGTGGTGGGCATGCTGATAGCATTGGTTTGCTCACCACATCTCGGCCACGGGTCAGCTCTGTGCCCCATGAATATGTCTAATCAATAAAAAAAAAGAGAGAGAGAGAATTTCTAACAGCATAAGATGTTAGATAAATGCTTATGATATAATAATGGGGTGGGAGGGCAAATGTAAGTATATATTTATATGGTTAATCCTCCGTATCTGTGGATTCCACACCCATGGATTCAACCAACCTGGGATAGAAAATATTCAGAATAAATAAATAAATAAATAAAGGGGTTGCTGGACTAAAAAAAATATATATATATATATATATATATGTGTGTGTGTGTGTGTGTGTGTGTGTGTGTGTGTGTGTGTGTGTATATATACACACACATATATATATACACACACATATATATATAAATTGGTCAAAATATATTTTATAAGTGAAATTGATGAAAGAATGTGAGGTATAGAAGTTGCAAAGGCGGAAATAGGTTAATAAAAATAATAATGTGTGAATTTAGAATTTGAGTCAGTTTGACCCTGAATCAGGGGGTGGAGGGGAGGGTGCAGAAAAGTCTGGTTTGTCTTACACACTTTCTATAAAGTGAAAATGAGGTAGTAAATTATGGTGAGTGGAAGGCCTGATAGGAGAACCAGGAGAGAGATTCACTTTTGCTTAGTGTGAACATTGGGCAAAACAACAATGATTTGGAAGGAAGATTTGCTGGAATATAAACAGGGCTTTAATATCTGGCCCTATGCACTTCTCAGAAGTCCCATAATCATGCAACTTGTCAAGTTCTTCTTTCATTTCAAAGACCAGAAAAGCAGGTTGCTGTGTGGAAATTTTAGAAACTTTACAAAATTAACCATGATGTGGGAATAAGACTCTGGAGTTTCATGCTCCTGTCACAGCCATGGCCACTGGAGATTCTAAATAAGTATCTATGAAAATTGCCCCTTTATAAACACAAATCATTCACCTTTACTCCATTGCATGGGAAACAACACATGTATGATGAAGCAGGACAAATTCTATGTTTCTGTTTCCCAACTTGATCATCTATAAAAATTCTCATAAGATTCTGTTCAGTTAATAGGAATGCAAATGGATGTGTACATAAGGGAGATCCGTTCTCGCTTCTACGTTCTGTGTGTGTTGAAAATGTGGACCTTTATTACCTTCGACTTTTGCTCTTGGATATAAAGTTGAATTAATGGCTACACTTACTGTATATTTTGAAATCCACCTTTTTTAGGAAGGGGATGGATTATATGTAGGCTTCATTCTCCCGACAGAGCTTTCCACCCAAAGCCGCAGTTTAATGAGGATTACAGACCCATCAATAAGACTAAATGTATTTAAAAGCCTCTGAATTTTTCAAAAGTGGAAACAAAAATAGTAGAATCAGGGAACCAGCATTCAATGAATATTTTAACTGAGAGGTGGTATCTCTTACATTAAGACAAAAAATACACTGCAATCAGTTTTCCCCCATCATCATCTAGGCTAGAGTTCCCTAACACTTCTGTAAATAGGAGCTGTGTTTAATTTTCTCCATGGTTTCAAGATTTATAGAGTAGAGGACTTGGAGTAGAGGACTTTCTCCAGACACACAGTCATATAGACTATGTGTCTGGAGAAAGAATATGAAAATTGAAATCTCCAAATAAAGATGAATGTAAGGCCTTCACTCTTTGAACACATTAGGGAAAGGAAAAACACTGCCCATTTTTGTACCTCTCTGGCAACTGATGTCTTGACTAAAGCAATTGGCTTGAAATTATAACAAATAAAACTTTGATGCCCACCAACCTGCTAGTTGGAGATTCCCCAAGCTAAGTTTCCTTGTTATCTGTTTAGGTAGTAGTTTGATCTTTATGCAGGTTGGGAACACCCACTCAGGTAAATTTTTGTGAGGAGAATTGAGAGCATCGGAAATATAGAGTAAACTCTTAGCACCCAGATAGTGCTCTCTTCAAACCATTTCTTCCATCTTCAAAAATGATTTGGTCCTCAAAGGTGGTTCGATCCCACCGATTGCAAATGCTCAGTACATTTTTTATCCATCCACCACAGAGATGTCTGGCTCCAAATATATGATGGATGCTGTCTCAAAGATGGGTGCTAATAAATGGCTCTATTTAGACAAGGTGAAGATTAAGATGACTTTATCATTCCTACATATTCAACTCTTAATTATCCACATTAATAAAGGATCAAGGGGATAAAGCGGTCTAAATAAATGATAATACAAAAATAATTTATATTTGGCTTGGTATTCATTATATGATTTTGAAGATGAGAAAATTTTCTTTCTAACTGTTATCATTCCTACATATTCAACTCTTAATTATCCACATTAATAAAGGATCAAGGGGATAAAGTGGTCTAAATAAATGATAATACAAAAATAATTTATATTTGGCTTGGTATTCATTATATGATTTTGAAGATGAGAAAATTTACTTTCTAACTAAGATGAGAAAATTTTCTTTCTAACTGTGATTTGGCTTTTCAGAATGAGCTTGTATTCTTAACTGGCTTGTGTTGAAACGCAGCTAGTGGTATACCAGAAGCCTAATGAAATTTGACCAGGAATTTATAATTTTCTGTAAATGACTCATGCGTAAATTATCAAAGTTGATTTTTTCTGCCATTTGGAGAAGGTCTATACCATGTCAACATGGTATACTCTCTGGAGAGGGATGGTTTAATATAAGTTGTACAGATGCAGAATCAGATAGAGTATCAGACATAATAGACTTCAAGGCAAGAATATTACTAGAGATATTCATTTCAGCAGGAAGGCATAATAATAATAAACTTAAATCAAATAACACAGCACCATAATATGTAAAGCAAAAAAGGTCTCAGAACTAAAGTAATAAATAGACAAATCTTCAGTCATAGTTGGAGAATTTAACACATCTTACCCCTGTAACTGAGAGAATAAGCAGACAGCAAATGAGTAAGGATATTGAAGAATTGAACAACCTATAAACCAACTTGACCTAATTGACAGTTATGGAAGACTACACGAAAACTGCAGAATACACATTTCTTTTGTGTTCCTATGTACATTTACCTAAGTTTGAATTCTAGATGCCATCCTAACACGTGACTTAGCCAAGTCATTTTGCTTCCATAAGCTGCAGTTTTCTCAATTATGAAACAAAAAGAATAGTACTTGTTATACAGAGTTGCTGGGAAGAGTAACTGAGAAATATAAACTAAAACACAATATAAAAATAAAAGGCACCATACAGATGTTAATTATCAATGTAATAAAGGATCAAAAATGTCTAAATAGGAGTAGCTTAGAGACCACAAGTGGCTGAAAGAGTGCACTAGGGAATTTATTTCAGTGCTGACATGTGCATAGCCCCACACTGTTTAACTCAGAATCATGAGGTGGTTGGAGAATTGGGACTATTGATGGAAATGATTTAGCATGAGATGGGGTGCTAAAGCATAGCCATTTTACAAATGTTTTTCCTATCTCCGCTTGCATTCATGAGACAATCAGATAATACTTGAGATTAATTATCTTTTATATCAGCTCACATCTACTCACCTATCACCATTTGTTGAATTAAACACAAAAAGTCAAATGGTGTTTATACCACAGATTATTGCCTCTTAGCATGTATCAAAGACAATATTGTTGGGTTCCAAACCCGTTTAGCTTGGACAATGAAAATAAGAAGCTAGTTCTTGAGATTTTTATTTATTTTAATCTTTAATGTGAAAATAATTGCTATCTAAAAGTGTATCTGGACTTCTGATCAAGATGGCAGAATAGATGGTACCCAGCATCACCCTCTCCCACAGTCAACCAATTTATGTCTATTAAAAAGCAATGACAGCTGAGCTGGAGCCACTAGAGTTCAAGGGAAGAGTAGGAGACACCTATGGAGTTTATGAAGGCAGAAGTAGCCACGATGAAAGAAAGAAAGGACCACTCTGACCATTTTGAACCCCAGTTGCTTTAACTGGAGCTGGTGACTACACGGAGCAAGAGCTGGCAAAAGCCACAGCTGTGCCCTTCATATGAAGTTGCTTGGAGGCTGCAGAGGAAAAAAGGGCCTTGGTGGCCCCCAGGCCAGCAAGACCACTAACAGGGTTCCTGTGGACCCCCACAGGAGTGAGGGGCCACAAACAACTAAAAAAAGAAACCACTCAGAGGCCCGTGTGTCATTGTAAGGGATCAGTGTGTGGTCTGTCCCTTGGGAAGTGTCTGGTGTGCTTGCAGTGGAGAAGATGGGTCCACTGTGGGGAACATCAAGGCACAGCATGGACAGCTGATCTGCCCTCCAGTCAGCACAGGACCACTCAGTGTACACTGGTGAGGAATACAGAATTGCAGGGGGTGCTGTTTGCTGAAAAGATTCAGGCCTAGACCAGAGTTTTCACACAACCCAGGTGTACTGGACCTCACAAGACCCAGAAGTGCTTACAAGGTCAACAATTAAAACCTGAGCTGAACAAAAAGCCTTCCCCTGGGAAACAGCAGCAAAGCTGCAATTTAGCTCAACCACAGGGCTCCGGTGCTGGTTCCCACAGGAAGTTCCCCCATTTTAGAAGTAAAGAAAGGACAACAAATTAGTTCCAGTGCAGAGTTTAAGTGGTGGAAATATCAAATAATACAACACAGAACTGAAAGAAAAAACAATAAACCCACAGGTCAGATGCAAAATTCTGATATTAACCAGTAAAAGTCTATCACAACAAAAGAACATCTATAAAACTATCATTTTATAGATGCCTCCTAGGCCAGAAGCCTCCTAGGCCAACATGGGGAGGGCCAAGGACCTCAGCCATATCCCCACTCCAATGTCAGCATCCAGCCCAGCAATAACCACCAAGCCACCAACAGAAGCACCCCAGGCTCCTGAGCTGGGGCAGTGGGGGGCCAAGGGCCTCAGCCACACACCCCTAACCTCCACATCCAGCACAGCAACAACTAAACCACCACCAGAAGAACCTTGGGTTCCCAAGCCAGTGGGTGGGTGCTGAGGATCTCAGCTATGCCCTCCCAAAGTCCACATCCAGCCCAGTGATGACCACCAAGCTGCAGCCAGAAGCACCCCAGGCTCTTGAGCTGGGGTAGTGGGGGGCTGAGGGCCTCAGCCACTCCCTCCAATGTCTGCATCTAGCCCAGCAACAACCACTGAGCTTCCACTGGAAGTGCCCTGGGTTCCTGAGCTAGGGCAGTGGGGGGCCAAGGGCCTAAGCCATGACCCCCAATGTCCACAACCAGCCCAGCAATGACCACAAAACTGCCACCAGAAGCCCCCTGGGTGCCCCTGCTGAAATGAGGGGGGTGCTATGGGCTTCGAGCAAACCCCACTCCTTCCTCCTCCTTCCACCTTATTCACCTCCTATTTCTCTTCTCCCCACCCAACTGCTCCACAACAACATCTTAGAATGTAAAAATAATAATATAAATAAATAAGTAAATGTAAAAATAAGTGTATCTATCTATTCTCAACCAATTTTGTACAGGGAACTGTTGTGAGATAGAGTGAGATAATCATATGAGACAGAATGGGTGATACCGTAATGTTCAACTCAAAGTACAAAGGGTGTTATTATTTATTCATCTGAGCTATTCAGAATCTGTTTTATTAGCCCCTGTACTCAATACACAAACACACACATGCACACCCACACAAATGTTTTCTGAAGTGTGAGTATACAAAGTAGAAAATTTTCGGAAATAACTGGGTGGATTAAAGGCTAATGGGATGACACTGACAATCCCTAGAAGTGGACATGATTAAAAAATTTTCTATTATTAATTGGATCTAAAAAAAAAATACAAAAACTGACTAAATGGAACAACTAAAGTTGATGCAGACAAAAATATACTCTAAGACACATTTTAAAAGAATAAATGGAATGGTAACCATTGAAGAAGCAGAAAAAGGATAAAATGATGGCTTCGGATTGACTTATAGAATCTGGGCACCTAACAAGCCCAGCATAGTGGTGGAATCATAATAGGTCTTCAAGATATATTTGTATATTTGTATTGCAGTAAAAACTTTGTCAGTCCTTTGTTCTCCCCAAGCAATCAATTCTCTAGCAAAGTTAAGAGAGTTTTATCACTCTCAGTAATGTAAAGTTACATTGTTGCCTAACATGTAATGTTAAAATAAATTCTACTTTGATCATTTATAAAATATGATAAGCTTATGGCCGTGAGATGTACTTGTGTTTGACACACATTTAGGACTCTGATGATTTTCCTAAGCTTTTACAAGCCTCAGTCAAAATATATCTGATCTCTGTCTTCATTCATTGAACTATGCTTGTAATAGTAGTTTAAAGAAAAACAAAAGAAAGAAAATTTAGTATCTGATTTATAGGTTAAACATAATTATCCCACTTAACATCTTTATGATGCTTTATAATTTATAAAGTGCATCCTACCAAGCTATTACAATTTCCCATTTTTTGTTACTTTATTATTTCCTAGCTTTGTAATACCTACAACACAATATGCCAAGACAGGCCCGATTATCCTCAAAACATGTATAAAAAACTGAGGCTAAAAGATTAAATGAGGTAGTCCTGAAAATTTTATGACTGAAACATACTTAAAGACAGAGGAAGATAAAACCTTAGAGTCTAGGAATATAACCCAAAGCAGTCTAGCAAAACAAAATCTACCCTTTAAGTTTTCTGTTTTATCTTTTTATTTTTTTCGAACTTCAGGATTTGAGTAGGATGTAGTAGGTAGAAGCAAGCCCATGCAACAACTAGAAAAAAAAATAGATAAAAGAAGGCCATCACTTCCATTGAAAAAACCATATTGCTAAAGACATTGAATATCTATTGAAGCAAAGAGAACTAAATGAATTTAATATGACAGAAGATAAAGCCTTTCTTAGGTGAGCTGACATTAATGGTTATTTTCTACCTTGGGAGTATTTGCTGAAATTAAGTATTGATTGAAAATTTGGCTTGCTATAGGACAGAATGTCTTTTGGGAAAAGAGAAATAAGTGTCATTTGGACTGGCATGTTGAAATGGAGTCTAGGGTATCACCAAGGTCATGTCCCAGTTTTCCCAATAAGAATTTTTCTAAGCCCTAGAGTAGCATGGGAGACTGAAGGGCTTGGATAAAAAGGATAAATTAAAATCGCAACAATTTCTGGTACTTAAAAAACAATGTCTGGCCACAGGAATAAATCTACAACAAACCTTCAGCAGGAGGTCTTGTCTTTGAAACATTTAGAATCTTATAACTAAAGTGTCAAGATAGCCTTAGATCAGATGAATCTAAGAGAAATTCACAGAACATTTCATCCAACAGCTGCAGAATACACATACTTTTCATTAGCACATGGAACATTTTCCAGAAATGGACATATGCAAGGCCAGAAAACAAGTCTAAACAAGTTAAAAAAAAATCAAAATCATATCATGTTTTTTGACCACAATGGAAAAAAACTAGAAATCAATAACAAAAGGAACTTTTGAAACTATACAAATGCATAGAAATTAAACAACATGCTCTTGAACAACCAGTGGGTCAAAGAAGAGATTGAAAAGGAAATTTTTAAATTTCTTGAAACAAATGAAGACAGAAGCACAACATACCAAAACCTATGGGATACAGCCAAGGCAGTATTAAGAGGAAAGTTTATAGCAAAAAATATCTACATCAAAATAAATAAATAAATAAAGATTTCCAATAAACAACTTAACAATAAACTCCAAGGAATTAGAAAAGCAAAAACAAAGCAACCCTAAAATAAGTAGAAGAAAAAAATAGTAAAAATCAGAGCAGAAATAAATGAAATTGGGAAAAAAATACAATACAAAAGATCAACCAAACTAAAAGTTGGTTTTGTGAAAAGATAAATGAAATTGACAAACCATCAGCTAGACTAATAAAGAAAAAAAGACCCAACAAATAAAATTAGAAATGCAAAATAAGATATTACAACTGACACCACAGCAATACAAAGGATCATGAGAGATTATTATGAACAACTATACACCAACAAATTTGAAAACCTAGAAGAAATGGTAAGTTCCTGGACACATATGACTTAGCACAATTAAGCCAAGAAGAAATAGAAAACTTGAAAAGACCAATAACAAGTAATGAGATTAAAACAGTGATAAAAAAATATCTTGACAAAGAAAAGACTAGGAACAGATGGCTTCAGTGCTGAATTCCACCAAACTTTTAAAGAATGAACACCAATACTTCTCAAACTATTTCAGAAAACTGAAGTGGAGGGAATTCTTTCAAACTCATTCTATGAGATCAGCATAAACCTGATACTAAAACCAGAGAAGCACATAACAAAAAAAGAAGAAAACTATAGGCTAATATCCCTGATGAACATATATGAAAATCCAACAGTACATCAAAGAGATTATACGCCATCATCAAGTGGGATTTATCCCAGGGATGCAAGGATGCTTCAACATATGAAAATCAATAAACATGTTGTATCACATCAACAGAATGAAAGAAAAAAAACACAATCAACTCAACAGACACAGAAAAAGCATTTTATGAAATTCAATACTGTTTTATGATAAAAACTCTCAACAAACTAGGTATAGAAGGAAAATACCTCAACACAATAAAGGCTATATGTGACAAATTCAGAGCTAACATCATACTGAACAAGACAAGACTCTCATTACTACTATTCAACATAGTGCTGGAAGTCCTAGCCGGAGCAATTAGGTAGGAGAAAGAAATAAAGGGCATCCAAATGGAAAAGGAGGAAGTCAAATTGTCCCTGTTTGCAGATGACATAATTTTATATAAAGAGAAACCTAAAGACTACCAAAAAAACTCTTAGATCTGATAAACAAATTCAGTAAAGTTGTGAGATACAAAAGCAACATACAAAAATCAGTAGCATACACTAACAATGAACTAGCAGAAAAAGAAGTCAAGAAACCAATTCATTTACAGTAGTACCAAAAAATTAGTGAATTAATTATTTTTTAAAAATACCTAGAAATAAATTTAACCAAGGAGGCAAAAGATCTCCACAAGGAAAACTATAAAATACTGATTTAAGAATTTATAGAAGACACACACAAAAATGGAAAAACATCCCATGTTCATGGATTGAAAGAATCAATATTGTTAAAATGACCTTACTACCCCAAGCAATGTACAGATTGAATGCAATCCCCATTAAATTATCAATAATATACTTCACAGAAGTGGAGAAAAAATCCTTAAATTCATATAGAACCACAAAAGACCCTGAACAGCCAAAGCAATCCTCAGCAAAAAGAACAAAATGGGATGTATCACACTCCTTGACTTCAAAATATACTACAAATATATAGTAATCAAAACAGCATGGTACTGGCACAAAAACAAACACACAAATCAGTGGAACAGAATGGAGATCCAGAAGTAAATTCATACACCTACAGCCAAATGGTTTTTAACAAAGTCACTGAGAATATACATTGGGGAATAAACAGTCTCTTTAATAAATGTTCCTGAGAAAATTGAATATCCACATGCAGAAGAATGAAACTAGACCCCTATCTCTCACCACATAGAAAAATTAACTCAAAATGGATCAAAAACTTAAATGTAAGGGCCAAAACTATAAAACTACTAGAAGAAAACATAAGGGGGAATGATTCAGGACATCAGGTTGGGCAAAGATTTTATAAATAAGACCTCTAAAGTACAGGCAACAAAAGCAAAAACAAACAAATACGATAATATCAAACTAAAAAGATTCTGCACAGCAAAGGAAACAATCAACAGAGGGAAGAGACAACCAGCAGAATGGGAGAAAATATTTGCAAACAATTCATTTGACAGGAGATTAATATGCAGAACATACAAGGAACTCATACAACTCAGCAAAAAAGCAAATAATCTGATTTAAAAATGGGTAAATGAGCTGAAAAGATACTTTTCGAAGAAGACATAGAAATGGCTAACAGATATATGAAAAAATGCCCAACATCACTAATCATCAGCAAAATGCAAGTCAAAACCACAGTGAGATATCATCTCACCCCAGGGAAAATGGCTATTACCAAAAAACCTGAAAAATAAGAAATGCTGGCAATGACGCAGAGAAAGGGGAACTCATACACTGTCAGTGAGAAAGTAAATTAGTACAGTCATTATGAAAAATAGCATGGAAGTCTCTCAAAAACTACAAATAGAACTACCACATGATCCAGCAGTCCCACTAATGGGTATATTCCAAAGGAAAGGAAATCAACATGTCAGAGGGATACCTGCACTCCCATGTTTATTGCAGCTCTATTCACAACAGCAAAGACATGGAACCAACATAAGTATTTATCGGTTGATGACTGCATAAAGAAAATCTGATGTATATACACAATAGAATAGTACTCAGCCATAAAGAGAATGAAATCCTGCTATTTGCCGCTACATGTATGAGCCTGGAGAAAATTAAGTTGTGAAATAAGCCAGACACAGGAAGAGAAATATCAGATGTTCTTACTCATACGTGGGTGCCAAAAATGTTGATCTATAGAAGCGCAGAGTAGAATAGTAATTACTAGAGACTGGAAAGGGGAGGAGGAGAGGGAGATAGGAAGATGGCGATCAGTGGATACAAAATTGCAACTAGATAGGAAGAATAAGTTCTAGTTTTCCATAGCACTGCAGGGAGACTACAGTTAATACCAATTTATCATATAATTTCAAATAGGTAGTAGAGAGGATTTTGAATGTTTCCAACACAAAGAAATGATGAGTGTTTGAAGTGATGAATAAGCTAATCACCCTGACTTGATCATTGCACATTGTACACAGTACCCAAATATCACAATGTAACCCATAATAATATATAATTACTATGCGTCAATTAATAAAAACACAAGTAAATTTAATAAAATGAAAAAGAAAAGGTAGCCTTCACAGCGACCTGATTAAACTAAACTTATCCACTATTACTTTCTCTGGGGAAAAACAAAATAAACTTCAGCATTTATTCTTCTTTTATATATAATGTCCTGCACATAATAAATATATATCATATATGAAACCTAAAAAGCTAAGGATTGTGATTGATAGTCACACAAAAAAAATAAATATTAGCAGTAGATCCACAGGGAATACACAGGTCAGAGTTACAAAAGAGAGACTTTAAACATTATAAATATGTTAAAGAAAACAAAAAAGATGGACAAAATGAAGGAAAAATAATTTCAACATATAATTGGAATCTATAAAAAAGAATAAAATAAATATTTTAGAACCAAGAAATACAATAAATAAAATTAAAAATTCATTTGTGAATTCAAATTCAGATCAATAAAAAATATTCAAATTGAAGCATAGACAGAAAAAAAAAATAGAAAGAATAGAATAGAGTGCAAGAGACATGAAGGACCCAGTCAAATTACCTGACATATATGTAACTGGACTCCCAGAAGAAAAGAAGAAAGAGAATAGGGTTGAAGTAATATTTGTAGAGATGATAGCTGAAATTTTTCCAAAACTGATCAAAAATATCAAACCAACAGATTCCATATGTGTCAGGGACCCTAAGTGGGATAAATATAATCACACCTAAACACATCATAGTATAATTGAAGATAACAAAAGATAAATTTTAAATTAAAAAGATACAATACACTCAAATAATAAAATAATTTTGCAATTGATTTTTCAATACAAACAGAAACAAGGAGAGAATGAAATGATCCGTTTAAGGTGCTAAAATCCTGCCAGCTTAGAATTCTATCTCTAGTAAAAATATTCTTCAGATATGGTGATAAAATAAAGACATTTCCAAATACATGAAAAAGTAAGAAAAGTCATCCTCAGCAGACTGGCACTATAATAAATATACAAAGAAATTCTCCAAACTGAACAAAATGAACCCAAACAGAAACACAATCATGTAGGCAGACATGAGGAATTCTAGAAAAGACAAATATTTGTACAAATATAAATAATAATCCTCTTTAAATCAGCAACATTAATAATGTCTTGTGGTGTTTTTAACACAGGTAGAAGTAAAATACATGACAATAATAGCACAAAGGATAGAAAGGGGTAATTATATTAAAACTATTCTAAGATGCTTGCATTTGGAGGTGGAAGTGGTAAACGTACTAATGAGGTAAACTGTTTTTAGTCAAACATACTTTTTAACTCTAAAGAAGGGGTCTGCTAAACACGGCTCATGGACAATCTGGCTAGCAACTTGTTTTGGTAAAAAAGTTTTATTGGTACACAGTCACACCTATCTGTTTATGTATTATATATGCCAACTTTCACATTATACCTGCAGGATTGAGTAGTTTTACAGATCACGTGGCTCCAGTTTGTAGACCTCTATCCTAAAGTAACAATTAAACAAAATAATAATAATATAATAATACAAAACTCAAAAGCTAATAGAGAGGATAAAGTGAAATAAAAATACTTAAGACAAGAAAAGGAAGAAATGAAAGAATAAAAAAGTAAAGGTGGGGTTAAAAAGAGAAAAAAAGATAAAATGGTAGACTTATGCCTAACTTAAACAATAGCAAGCTAAATACTCCACTTAAAAGACAGAGATTTTCAGTCTGGACTGAACAAAACATAACAGGGCAAAAGATACATTCAATACAAGAAAACAGAGTGTTTGAAAGTGTATTAGTCTGTTTTGTGTTGCTATAACAGAACTACCTGACACTGGGTAATTTATAAAGAACAGAGGTTTATTAGGCTTACAATTCTGGGACAGCTGCATCTGGCAAGGTCCTCGTGCTGCTTTATAAAGAACAGAGGTTTATTAGGCTTACAATTCTGGGACAGCTGCATCTGGCAAGGTCCTCATGTTGCTTTACTCATGGTGGAAAGTGGCAGGCAGCCAGCAGGTACAAGTAGATCACATGGCAAGAGGAAGAGTACTCATGGCGGAAAGTGGCAGGCAGCCAGCAGGTACAAGCAGATCACATGGCAAGAGGAAGAGAAGAGAGAGAGAGAAGGTGCCAGGGTCTTATAAACAACCAGTTCTCAAGAGAGAGAAGGTGCCAGGGTCTTATAAACAACCAGCTCTCATGGGAACTAATAGAGCAAGATCTCACTCATTAATCTCCCCTCCTCCAGGGAGAGCATTAATCCATTCATGAGGGATCCACCCCCATGACTCAATCAATTTCCAACACTGCCACATTGGGGATCAAATTTCCACATGAGTTTTGGAAGGGACAACACATAGAAACTCCATCAGAAAGTATTCAGAAAGATTTACCATACAGGCATGAACCAAAAGAAAGCTAATGTGGAATTGTTAGTGACAGACACAATAGACTTCAAGGCTAGAATATTATGATAGATAAAGAGTCATTTTAACAGGAAGATCTCCCCCAGGGAGAGCATTAATCCATTCATGAGGGATCCACCCCCATGACTCAATCAATTTCCAACACTGCCACATTGGGGATCAAATTTCCACATGAGTTTTGGAGGGGACAACACATAGAAACTCCATCAGAAAGTATTCAGAAAGATTTACCATACAGGCATGAACCAAAAGAAAGCTAATGTGGAACTGTTAGTGACAGACACAATAGACTTCAAGGCTAGAATATTATGATAGATAAAGAGTCATTTCAACAGGAAGACATACCAATTCTAAATGTATATATAATAAAATAACCATGAACTATATCAAGCAAAAATGTATCTAATGTTCTCAAAGAAACTCTAAATTTCTAAAAGAACTTAGAGGAGAAATGAAAAATTGAACAGCTCTTGCTCAGTAACTGAAAGAACAAGCAGTTTAAAAAAAAAAAAAACAGGAAGGATATTGAAGATCTGAACAGCCTATAAGCCAACTTGACCTAATTTACTATTTTGAAAGGTTGTAGCAAACAGCTGTGAAATGCACATTTCTTTAGAGTCCCTATGGAACATTTATCAAAATAATACATATCCCAATTCATAAAGCAAGTCTCAACAAATTTCAAAGGACTGAAATCAGTCTGTATTCTCTGACCACAATGGACTTAAACTAGGAAGTTACAAAAAGCTAACCAGAAATAAAACAACACACTTCTAAATAACCCATGCCTCAAATAGGAAATTATAATGAAAATCCTAAAATATAACAAAAATCTTAAAATACATTGAACTGAACCTTAACGGAGATGTGACAAGTCAAAACTCATGGGATGTAACGAACATTCTGATTATAGGGAAATTTATAGCTTTTAAATTCACATATTAGAGTAGAAGAAGGATTGAAAATCAAAATATAAGCTTCCATCTCAAGAAGGTAGAAAGAGAACAGCAAATTGAAACCCAAACAAAGAAAAAAAACAATAAAAAGAGGAGCAGAAATCAATCATAAAGGAGGTAAATATTACCTTCATCTTACACATGTGGAAAGTGAGTCACAAAAAGGTTAAATACATTGCCCAGATCACATAATTAGCAATGGGCAGAGCCATACCTTGAATCCAGATAGTCTGATACCAGAACCCACACTTTTAAAGGCTAGCTAAACAGACTCACGGGAAGATCTAACCAGATATTGAGCAGAAGTAAACAGCAACACTCACTGCACACTATTGAAGCCACCAATGCTCCCTCCAATCAGTGGGAGATTCTGCCTCTTCTAATGCTCTGGCCCTGACCACTGATGACTCATCAGGTGCCAGCCTGTTCTGTAACTGTTCCTGATCTGAGCCCAATCGACAACCACCACTCAGCCCCATATTCCAAACAGCTCCACTCTGACCCCCAGCTGTAAACAAAGACTCAATTGCAGCCCTGCCGCTGTTCATGTCCTGCCCGAAAAACTGTCACTCTGGCTTCACCCTTATCTCAAAGGCCCAGCCAGTGCCATTCTCCATTTTCCACTGCCTGGACCTACTGCAGTCACAGCAATGTCACCAAAGGAGATAAGCCCCCACACTATGGCCAAAAAATCTACAAGGTAAAGTAACATAAGCAATACTACACCAGGCTTTTTACTAAGCTGTTACAAAGAAATTACAAACACACTTGGATGAAAAAGTTCCTTAAAAGACCTTCAATGGCATTTTTCTATAAAATATACATAAAGAAGGCAACTTGTTTCCTTACCCATTAATTAACTAAAGAGTTGATTTTCTCTGAGATTTTTTTGCAGTAAACAGATGCTCAGAGGACCATAAATATTAACCAAAAATATGTTGGTATCAGGGTATGTAGTATTGAATTTGGTCTTGACCATAGTGAAGTTCTGGTCTTTGCCCTTGGCTTCTGGGGAGTAATCTCTGAGCCCTGGGAATATTATGCTTCATAAGAGTGTCTTTGTTTCCCTGGGAATATTAAGTTATGCTAGACAGCCCAAAAGTATGACTTAGGGTGTGGGTTGTCCACACCTATATAATCTTAGATGAGGGGCTGGCCACACCTATATAGTCTTAGATGGGGGCCATACCAGAAATACCAACAATGTAATTTAGGGTGAGGGCTTCTTTTACACAGTATCAAGTGACCTAGAGGCTGGGATCAACCATATGGGCAATCAATCGATAATGCCTGTACAATGGAGTCCCAATAAAAGGTCTGAACACTAAGTCTTAGGTGAGTTTCCTGGCTGGCAATACTCTGTATGTGTTTGACATGTAGATGCCGGGAGAATATTGTTCCACGGGTAGAAGATGAGGGAAGCTTCACATTTGGAACTCAGAGGGACTCTGGTCTGTGTATGTCTTCCTTTGGCTGATCTTAATTGTACGCTTTTTC
>NW_007738907.1:33653-38422 GCF_000696425.1 Galeopterus variegatus
CGGGAGAATATTGTTCCACGGGTAGAAGATGAGGGAAGCTTCACATTTGGAACTCAGAGGGACTCTGGCCTGTGTATGTCTTCCTTTGGCTGATCTTAATTGTACGCTTTTTCTGTAACCATAATACAACAGCTTTAAGTGAGTTTTATAAGTCTTTCTAGTGAATTATCAAATTGGAGAGTAATTTGAGAGCCCCTCAAACTTGCACATGATGTCAGAAGTAAAGGCGATCTTGGGGAATACATCCTCAAACTTTGCAGTTGGCCCACACTCCTCATACAAGGATACATTCTGGCTGAATTTGCTACAGTTCTACCTTCCATTTTTAATAAAAGTCAGGTAAAATTACAGATCATTCATGCCATTATTTCAATCCTATTCATCTGCCCTTTCACCTTTTCTCTTGTCATAGACATGATTTGCAATATTATCATTAAAATTGTTTATTCTACCTCCTTTTGGACCCCTATCATTTACACAGACAAACATACAAGCAAAGACAAATTTTTTTTAAACTGAGCCCTTCTGTGGTTCTCAAGATCCCCATTATCTGGTCATACCTGACTTATCCAGCTCCCTTCTCTTCCAGACCTTCGGCTTTGTTTAAACCAGTCTCCTTCCTGCTCTTGCACGTTCTTTGCTTATTCAGGCCTCTGTAACTTTATGCATACAACCCCCTTTCTCTGAGGGCTTCCTTCCATTCCCTCTTCCTGTTCAATACTGCCTGCTTCAGAAACAAAATTCAAGTCACCACTTCTCCATGAAGTGTATCCATCAGTGATCATACTGACCTTGCAAGGTTGAGAGGGACATTCAGTGAGGTAATACTTATAAAAGACTGCAACATTACCTGACACATAGTGAGCACGACGTTAGCCTTAGCTGCTGTTACCTTTACTACTGTTACTCCTACTATTTCTACAAGAGTTGTCTTTTTTGGCACATATTTCATTCAGAGTCTATGATAATTAAGCTTTCAATCGCATCTGTTACAATTATTCTCTAGCTATTTTATGCCCATTAGCTTCTGGATCACTATGCCTTGAAGGCAGGATCCATGTCTATTATTTTCCTTATAGTGATAGAGATTTCAACCACAAAGTAAGTGCTGAATCTTTCCTACCTACTGATAAATTCTGAGAACACTGGAATGACAGCACCTAATCCAGCATGCAGATGAGGTACATAGTATTTGAACTCCACAGTGTGTCAGTGGAGTTCATACATGTTTCAGTATGTACCATTTGTTCCCCAAGGTCTTGAGTTTTAGAGTTTTATAAAGATTTGGGATTTGCAGGTATGACTTTCTATACCTGTTACTGGGAAGTACGAAGAATAAAGAAGTAATAAACATTGAGATTTCTGCTTTATATTTAATCTGTTAAAAAAGACTTAAATACTATTCATCAATATCAAGTTCTCCCCTACTCCTTAAGCACATGAAAGTGTACTTGCCAGTATTTAAAAACCACTTTGTGACTCTCCACGTTTTCTTCCATATTGCAGATGGTGGAGCTTCTGTGAGTCTGGGCCCTAGAGCAAAGCCACAAGTCAGTTTGCATTGGACATCAGAGAGAAATAAGTGTGTGGTATTGAGTGACTATGATTTAGGAATTAATTTATTACAGCAGCATTCCTAATCTCTTCCAGTTGGTGCACTAAGCAAATTAGAAGAACAGCAACTTCAAAACGTTCATTATTTTGTTGACACTGCCTTGATGTACCACGATATTTTATTTTTTTTATCATTTTTTTAAAAAATCACTCTAGTTGTGATCAATGTACAAAAAGCTGTATATATCTAATGTCTACACTGTGATGAGTTTGCAGATGAGTATACACACATGAAACCATCAAAATCCATTCCATAAATATATTCATCACCTCCAAAAATTCCTTCCTTCCCTCCTTATTTTTGTGATAAAAGCACTTAACATAAGATCAACCCTCTTAGCAAATTTTTACCTATACAATATAGTATTGTTAACTATAGTCACTATGTGGTACAGTAGATCTCTAGGATTTACTCATCCTTCATAACTAGAACTTTGTACCCTTGGACTAAAATTTCTCCATTTCCCCCTCCTCTAGCCCCTATCAACCACTAGTTCTTTCTCTGCTTCTATGAGGTTGAATATTTTAGATTCCTCATATAGGTGGAATCATGTAGTATTTGTCTATCTGTGTCTGGTTTATTTGTGCCACAATTCTTAAATCAGAAGGAAACCTGGCTAATTTATTTTTTTCTCCCTATAATCTATTTCTAGTTTCATTTTACTTTTATAAGTGTTTTCATTACAAAGATAATTCAAACAAGAGGAAAAGTTTATAAAATTGTAGTTAACACATATACCCACCATTTAAATTACACAATTAACATTTTTCAGTATTTCCTGTATCACCTATCTATCCATCCATCCGTCTCTCTTTCCATCAATTTACCTTTTACTTTTTAATGCATTTCAAAGTAAGTTGCGGTATATTAGGTCTGTGGTCTGCTTTACTAGTTTCCCAGTTCTCACACTTTCCACATAATAAACAATGGCCCCAGATTGAATAGCTAGGAAATAATGAATAAGACTATTATAGAGTACCCACTTTGTGCTAAATATCCCAGATACAAATAAATGAGCTTCAAGGCCAGAACATCAAGATCTACAACACTTCCCCAAACTAACGTGCTCTTAGTGACCTGAACTTCAAAGCAGTGAAGATGCTGAGCTGTCCATTTGTAGCATCATTTTTTCTTTCACAATTGGTTGCAGAAAATGCAGTCCTCAGCTTCAGTCGCTGAAATTCAATGAATCAAACATAATGAGTCTGACGTGTCATTGACTAAAACCCAGGAAAAATGCTGTGGGTTCCATGCCACTGCCTCCATTAAAGTCATGTCTTGAATTTTTTATTATTTTGTTGCTATAGACATTTTAATGGATTATTGAATGTTGTGTTTCCAATAAAAGTTTTTCTTTGTACTTTTCCTATTTTCTTAGTATCCACTGATAAAATATCCTATGTAGTTACATTGTCTCCCAAAAGTAAAATAGGTTGTGAAGATAATAAGAATTACTTAAATATTTTAACTATGTACCATTAAGCAGATAAAGACTCATATAATATTAATGGAACTATTATATACCTTCTATTTTACCATTCCCTTAACCCCGTTAGTAATATAAGGTGAGTATCATTATCAACATCACCACTTTACAAATGAGAAGACGGAATCTCAGAGAGAACAAGCCTCAGAGGCAATAAATGGTAGCTCTGGAGTTCACACCCCAGGCTTCTGGCTCCAACTTCCATAACTTTCCCTCTGCATTTGATGTTAGAATAAAATAAAATAGTGTTTGGGGCAAAAAATAGCTCAGTGTTATGTGAAATATATAGCTTTAACACACTAACTCAAAATGTTAAATATGCATTGCATTCAATATGCATTTTGTGTGTATGTATGTATGTGGATACATACATACAAAGAGAAAGAAAAATCTTTTGGATACTTCTTTTCATGTGCCAAGTTTTGTGCTAAGAGCTTCACAAATATTCTCATTCAATATTCAGAAAACTCTTGTGAGGTAAATATTAGTGCCCAGAAAGTAAAAAGAAGACTTAGGCTCAAAACAGTTAGGTCACATGCCCAGTGCCATGCTGGTACTGTGTAGGTAAAAACCCAGGGCTGCCCAGCTATAAAGTCTTGAGCCTAAAGTCCTAACTCCTAAGTGGGAGCTAAGAAAGAAAGAAAGAAGGAGGGAGGGAGGCAGGGAGGGAGAGAGAGACAGAGAGACAGAGAAAAACAGAGAGAGAGACAGAGAGAGAGACAGAGACAGAGAGAGAGACAGAGAGACAGAGAGAGACAGAGAGACAGAGACAGAGAGAGACCACAATAAAATGTTGAACTTTAAGAACGAGAGAACAGACCTATATTTACTAGAGGTGGGAAAGGATGAGGGAGTTAGGGAGTAAGTGGGTAAGGGATACAAAGAGTAATTACAATTTGTAATGACGAACATGCTAGCAATATTGATTTGATCATCACACACTGTACACTAATAATGTTAGTCAACTCTGTATCCCATAAATATGTATAATCAGTTATGTAAAAAAAAAGTCCAAAAAAAAAGTCTTAAGCATGATACTGTAATAAATAAAATAACTTAAGATACTAGCCAAAAGAAAATTGGACAAGCATTAAATTAATGTATTAGATTTGTATGCCCATTGTCCAAGTCCAATTTTTAAAAGAAGCATGGTGCTTGCCTTGGTAGTCACTCATTCCTTTACTAACTTCTGCCATCAGCGTGCTCCAAGCTGGGGGTGCTGTGGTGAATGTGACTGGGATCGTCCCTGATCTCAAGGAGCCTGAAGACAGGTGGAGAGTACTCGCAATAAAAAAAAAAAAGAAAAAGAAAAAGCCCCCTAAATTTCTCTCCAAACCCGCTCCACGTACAGTCTTTTTTCATCTCAGGTGTTGGCAACACTATCTTTCCAGATGCTCTGGCCACGGTTGTGCAGTCGTTCTTGATTCATTTATTTTTCTTAATTTTATGTCTAATTTGTTAACAAACCCTGCTAGTTCTATCTGCAGATATATCCAGAATTTAATATTTATTTCTGATTCAACTGCTACTACCCCAATCCAAGTCACAATAATATCTGAACAGGATTACTACAATGTTCTCTTAACTAGTTACACACTAACCTCCCAACAGTCATTCTCAACACAGCAACCAGAGGGATCCTGTTAAAACCATAAGTCAGATTATTCT
>NW_007738907.1:39911-40178 GCF_000696425.1 Galeopterus variegatus
ATAAATCTTAAATGCATTATGCTAAGTGAAAGAGGTCAGTTACAAAAGCCCACATACTGTATGATTACATTAAATGAAATTCCCAGAACAGACATATCTATACAAAGACAGGGCTAGGGAGGTTGCCGGGGAATGGAGGGTGGTTTCTAATGGGTATGGATTTCTTTTTGTGATGATGACAATATTCTAAAACTGTGGTAATGGTTGCACAACTCTATGAACATACTAAAAATCATCAAATTATGCAAGTCAAATGGGTTAATTTTA
>NW_007738908.1:0-332 GCF_000696425.1 Galeopterus variegatus
GCTGCTGGAGAGGCTATCTTATTGTCTTCAAGTTCTGACAGGTTTCTTTGTGGAGGCCGGCAGACATTTTACCTCAAGGAAAGTCAGTCTCCCCTGAGATGGTGTTCTGACCACAGTGTGTGGCCCCTACAGCCCAGAGAGATCTCTGATTGGGGCCAGAGAAATCATCTTAGCACGTTTCTCAGAGGTGGTGAGTTAGACACAACTCTAGCAGGAAACAGAATCCAAAGCAGATAGTTTAATGAAAGGAAAACTCACAGAGCTGTGGGAAGGGTTACAGGAACCAACAAGGAATGTTGAGACACCCAGAGACTAGCAAGTGGGAAGCAGAA
>NW_007738908.1:3741-7114 GCF_000696425.1 Galeopterus variegatus
GTCCCTGAAAGGAACTGCAGCTGCAGAGATCCTGGTTGCCAGGGGCGAGGCAACCCACTTCTCATTGCATGGGGTTCCCAGTCCTCGCCATTCCTCCCACCCGGGGGAGGGCTGGGAAGACGCCAGGCTCCTTCTTTGCTCCAGTCAGGGAATGTGCTCACTCAGCTGGCATGCAAACCTGAGACAATCGTGGGCTTGTGGGGAGCTTTGCGAGAAGGCTCAAAAAGAGTTTCTCTTTTCTTTCCTGTTAGCCTTTGAGAGCCACTCTAAAATGTTGTTTTCTACTTAATTAGAGTTCTCAAACTAGTCCGTATCTGAACAAGCAGAAAAGAAGAAGAATAAAATGTGTAGATTTTTGTTAGGGTCCCAGATGGCCGATGAGAATGGCCTCAAATTTTAAAGTAACACAATCTAAATGGGGGATGCTTCATCGGATGGAAGATCCCTGGCCAAGCGAGAAGGGTTGTTTTAGCAAACCAAGCAAAGGTTTTATAAGCTGCAGGCCAAGGGAACCCACAAAAATTGCACAATTAAGCTGCTCCTGCCCCCCTTTCAGCACACATCTCTTCTCACGGTGAATGATTGGAAGCCTGCATGCTTTTGTATTGCCCTGGTGAAGATTTAGTTTCCAGCTCAGGAAAATCCATGTCAGAAAATCGTCCTTCAGCATTCTCAGAGGATAAATAAAGAAGATTGCTACTGAAAGAACCCAATTTTGTTTTTTCACAATCTATTTGCAAATAGACATCGAAAAAAGATAGGGAAAAATATAATCAAACTATTTTAAATTGTAATGTATGAATAGAGGGATTACAAGAATTTCTATTTTGGGGAGCCTTTTAAAATTTTCTTGCCAATAAACTTTTTTTTATAATTATAAAAAAGGGTTTTTAAAGAATCCCTATGAAAATCAGTTTCCTTATCTGTAACAAGGGGATAATCATGCCTCACATAAAATACATGAGAATTCGGTGATATAATATGTATGCTGATCTTGTCATAGACCCCGAAACATGGGAGACATCCAATAGATGGTAACTATGGTGTGGTAGCATCAATCTATGTTATGTGTTTTAAAATTACCTTGTTTTTAAAATGAAAGCACAGAGCGCAAGTTTAACACAAATGTGGCAGGATAATTTATTAAGATATTAATTTGCAGTTTGATCTTGCTGCTGTAGGGAGTTTTCCTTCTCCTCATCCTCTCACAGGAAGACAAGCCCAGTGCTCCTTTGTCTTAGGGGATTTGTGTGAAGTGGTTGAAAACTATAGTCGCTGCCACCAGGTCACAGGATAGGAAATGCAACTCCAGTCTGTGTTTTTTACAGAAACCTAAAGACACTGAAAGGAATTATCCTGACGAAG
Source organism: Galeopterus variegatus (assembly GCF_000696425.1). Lineage (NCBI taxonomy): Eukaryota > Metazoa > Chordata > Mammalia > Dermoptera > Cynocephalidae > Galeopterus > Galeopterus variegatus. Next base: position 5,107 of record NW_007738908.1, read on the forward strand.
TAGGCATCTCTCTCTCTCTCTTTCTCTCTCTCTCTCTCTCTCTCTCTATAATCTATTCTTCTCACTTAAACCAGAATATTCTTTCAAAACCCCAGCTCTAAGCATATGATACCAGAGCATATGTCTTCTCATTGGAAGGGACAGAACCAAATCCTGTAAGACACTTCAGGATGTGGCCCTCACTGGCCTCTCCTGAGTATCTCTACACATTCCACCTGGGCCTCCTCTGGGCCCCAGATACGCTCTCTGCCTCCCATACCCAGATGTGGCATAGACCTTCCAACTTCTGGGTTTTTGTATGAGCTAGTCACCCTGTCTGAAACGATCTCACCTGCCTTACCCTCTCCTTTTATCTGGTTACTCTCACTCTTCCTTCAGTTATCAGCCTAAAGTCTCTCCCTCAAGATAACTATCCCTAGCACATCAAAACCCCCAGATTGGATCAGGACCCCTGGTCACCATGGTAGGGTGAAAATGGCCCCTAAAAAGACATCCTGATTCATGGAGCCTATAAATGTCACTTTATATAGCAAAGACTTTGCAGACATAATTAAATTAAGGATCTTGAAATGGGGAGAATATCCTGGATTATCCAGATGGGCTCTACACACAATCACAAGTGTCCTTATAAGAAAGGAGGAGAGGCCATGTGAAGATGGAACAGAGAGATTTGAAGATGCTGGCCTTGAAGATTGGAGCGATGTGGCCACAAGCCAAGGAATATCAACAGTCACTGGAAGCTGAAAAGTCAAGGAAAAGATTTTCCCCTAAAGCCTGCAGAGGGAGCACGACCCAATGATATTGATTTTGAACATCTGGACTCCAGAACTGAAAAAGAATAAATTGTTTTGTGCCACCAAGTTTGTAGTAATTTATTACAGCAGTCTCAGGAAACTAATACATTCACATAGCAGGCATCACAGTTTATTATATATTAGTGTTGTTTTTTGGTTGATGTCTGTCTATACTCCCAAACCAAGGGTCTTAACCTGGGATCTATAAACCACAGAATTCAGAAGATCCATTAATTTGGATAAGAAAACAATTATCATTGGGCTCTCTTCCCACCTGTAGCAGATGCTGTCAGCATGCCACCCCTGTCCCCTCACCCTTACACTTTGGGCACACCAGCCCACTACCAAGTGCCAGCAGCTGCATTGCCTAGCCTGTGGGCTTTCTCTTATGGGCCCACTTTACTACCCATGTGACCAGACAAAAGTGCCAGGAAATTGACTCCTTTTGAGTGTTTTTAATCAATAATTAACCAGAGTCAGTACACAAATACCCCAGCTTTCTTACCCCTCACATGGAATAATTTGGAGGCATGCATTCTACACTGGCTCCCAGCATTTTCCCTGCAGATTTTAGCTCTAGTTGCCCACGATGGTAACTGACTTGACAGCATTCCTTTTACTGGCTGGCCTTTCTTCCTGGGGCCCACAAATCCATTTTCCTACTGGTGGTTCCTTCACTTCCTAAATAAACGACCTGCATTTAAAGCTGGCTTATGGGAGAACTGAAATGGAGACATGAACAGGCCATAAGAAGCTAGCAAGGTTTGNATACATGAGAATTCGGTGATATAATATGTATGCTGATCTTGTCATAGACCCCGAAACATGGGAGACATCCAATAGATGGTAACTATGGTGTGGTAGCATCAATCTATGTTATGTGTTTTAAAATTACCTTGTTTTTAAAATGAAAGCACAGAGCGCAAGTTTAACACAAATGTGGCAGGATAATTTATTAAGATATTAATTTGCAGTTTGATCTTGCTGCTGTAGGGAGTTTTCCTTCTTATCCTGCTGCTGTAGGGAGTTTTCCTTCTCCTCATCCTCTCACAGGAAGACAAGCCCAGTGCTCCTTTGTCTTAGGGGATTTGTGTGAAGTGGTTGAAAACTATAGTCGCTGCCACCAGGTCACAGGATAGGAAATGCAACTCCAGTCTGTGTTTTTTACAGAAACCTAAAGACACTGAAAGGAATTATCCTGACGAAGTAGGCAT
>NW_007738908.1:10540-11227 GCF_000696425.1 Galeopterus variegatus
ACATTCACATAGCAGGCATCACAGTTTATTATATATTAGTGTTGTTTTTTGGTTGATGTCTGTCTATACTCCCAAACCAAGGGTCTTAACCTGGGATCTATAAACCACAGAATTCAGAAGATCCATTAATTTGGATAAGAAAACAATTATGTATTTAATTTTCACTAAATCTTACTAATATTTAGCTTTTCCTTCGATTAGGTATGTAGAAAACAAACCATAGTAGCATTGGCTATACTTGTGATTTTGTTACCAACAGACGTCACAGATATTTTCATAGTATAGTTTTTGAAAATGTATCAATATATTATTTTCAATCATCACTACCATAAAATTAATTAGACTCACTGCTAGATCTTGTTATTTAAGGCATTAATAAACAAACCCATGCATTAATTACATCACAAATGTATTTTAAAAATACTTTGGTAACTGTTGCAATATAATTAGTTTCCTTCATGAGCTTAGGTATTTTATGTTTTATGGATTTAAAAACATGATTCTGAGAAAACCTCCATAGGCCTCAGCAAATGTCAAGAGGACCTGTGGTATGAAAGCAGTTAAGACCCCTACACTGGACTCATCTCCAGAAAGACAGAGATCTTGTGTGTTTTGATCATCGTCATCTAGAAAGGCACCTGCTGCATAGTAGGGGCTCAATAAATATTTACTGGATAAATAAGTGAA
>NW_007738908.1:12534-13411 GCF_000696425.1 Galeopterus variegatus
TCTACAATGTGCTTCAGGTAGGAAGACATAAGTGGCTGGGTGAATCCATGGCTGGGAAATGGAATCATATGGAGGCTTCTTCACTTATATGCCTGGTGTCTGGGCTGAGATGATTCAAAGGCTGGACTCCACTGGGGTGGTCTACCAGAACACCTACGTATGGCCTCTTCTGGTGGCTTGGGCTTCTCTTAACATGACAGCTGGGCTCTGAAAGGGAGCATCCTGAGAGAGTGTCCAGACAATAAACATTTCAAAAGACATAGAAGAATCTTCATGGCATTTTATGACCTTGCCTCAGGAATCACATACATGACATACTTCCACCATACTCTTGGTCAAAGTAGACACAAGCCTGCCCAGATCCAAGAAGAGGGAACCCAGACCCCCACCTCTAAGTAAGAATTTAAAGCTTGTCAGAGAATTTCGAACTGTTTTTTAAAAACCAGCACAGTGAGTTTGGGGTAAGAGGTGTCAAAGACACATCACCTACGTATTTGAAATCCTGTAGGAACTTCCCTTGAATGAACTGGACCTTTATCGAATGCAGATGAAGCCCCAGATGTTTGATATCGACTCAGCTCAGGAATGATTCATGTGATTGTTACTGCCACATCCACAGGATGAAATGGAAGGGAAGACAGCTGAAATATTAATCTATAGAGGCCTGTCTTTTCATGGGGTCTTATAAATTATACAAAGCGAGCCACTGGTTCTAAGTGGATTAGCTGCCCATCATGTAGGCAAGGTCATGGCCCCATGCTCTAGTTAAGGAAGATTGTTTCTCTCTAGTTTAAATGATAATATATCTAGAGAAACTTTGAACTCAAATGCAGGTAGGCAAGCTAAGCTAAAATTTCTTACCATGAAACCAAATAAA
>NW_007738908.1:14049-15302 GCF_000696425.1 Galeopterus variegatus
TTTGAACTCAAATGCAGGTAGGCAAGCTAAGCTAAAATTTCTTACCATGAAACCAAATAAATTTCCTATCTTTGAGGCAGAGCAGTAATTTCTTAAGTTCCAATGGAACAAAGTAGGAAGTAAAAAATAAACCAAAATTTTAGTTAGTCGCCATCCATGGAATAGAAACTTAACCAGCTTTCCAAATCCCTGTAGAGGCAAAAGCCTGGCTATAGTGAGTTCACAGTGGTCCATCCAGGTCTTTGCAAATTACTAGATGATTAGCATAATGCTATTAGCATACTGATGATTTTCATAATTGCATGATCACATATTGCATTTGAAGAGTTCCTTTAAATTTTTAGGAGAACCTTAACAGCTATTATCTCATTTTATTTTCATAATCACACTTTAAGATAGGGAGAAAAGTAAGACTGTCTTATAGATAAAGAAAATGAGGCACTAAGAGCTTTAACAAATTGTCCTGTTAGCTAACAAATTATTGGCTGACCAGATCTTAGAATCAATACTCCCTGCCTCGTTCTCAGCTGACCAGATAATATTAATCTTGCAATTGCTTCCATGGTGCTTGAGTGAACACCAGATTTGTACTAGTGATGCTCATAGTTCCTTCCCAGGCATAGGCTCCTAAAGATCACAGACCAAGGAATGAGGAAGTGGAGGTCACCTTGTCTCTCAGTGTCCCCTAGGCATACCCTAAATGTTTTAGGGCCTGTGGCTCTTCAGAGCTGCTTTGAACTTTAATGAAAGGCACCCTAGAAATATTTGTTCCAGCTGCTGTGCTTACAGGACTAAGGATGATCTCAGATGCCTCCCTGCACACTGTCCTTTGCAACTAACAACCCTCTTCTTAAAGTTTATAATTTAGTTACCAGCACCAGACAGTCATCTTATGGGTCACTTCAGTCCTTCTCTCCTTCCATGTCTAACTCATGATCAAATCCTCTTTGTGTTCATAAACATGCTTCTCAGCCATGCATGTACTTGCAAATGTGCAACAACTGACTCTCTCAAAAAACAAAGCAAAACAAAAAAACCCTTTTCATTTGCAGTGTGCCAATTTCTGTGGTGTAAATATCTTCACCACAGCTGACTTCAAGCTACCAGTATGACACCATCGAATATGGAGCTGGGAAAGAGATGCACACAATCCATTCTTGCAAGCCAGTTCGGCCAGCTCCAGCACACCTCTGACTCATCCCTCTTCTTCTTTAACTCCTTACTATGATTGATTTTAATTCACACTGACTCAC
>NW_007738908.1:15992-25298 GCF_000696425.1 Galeopterus variegatus
TGCAAATGTGCAACAACTGACTCTCTCAAAAAACAAAGCAAAACAAAAAAACCCTTTTCATTTGCAGTGTGCCAATTTCTGTGGTGTAAATATCTTCACCACAGCTGACTTCAAGCTACCAGTATGACACCATCGAATATGGAGCTGGGAAAGAGATGCACACAATCCATTCTTGCAAGCCAGTTCGGCCAGCTCCAGCACACCTCTGACTCATCCCTCTTCTTCTTTAACCTCTTACTATGATTGATTTTAATTCACACTGACTCACTTTCCAGTAGGATTTATGCCCAGCTAGTCTGTCTCTCTCTGGTCTTGGAATCCTGCCACACCTAGCCCCTATTCCCCACCTACTTACCACTCAGCAGCCAAAGAACATTCCAAAAACATACATCTTAGCATGCATCCCTGCTGCTTGATGCCCAACCCTGATTCCTTTGCCCAGTGCAAATTCCAAGATTCACAGGAAGGTACACATGTTCCTTTAAGGTCTAGAGCAGTACTTTTCAATGCTGGCTGCAAATTAGAACTGCCTGAGGATTGTGTCTTTATTTAAAATTTCTATTTTGTTCATCATGGAGTTTTTGCATTAATTTTAATTTTAAATATTGCATTCAAATATTATTAATCTTGGTTACCGAGTTTTTTTGGTAGCCCCTTAAATTTTGTACCTCAGGCAAGTACCTCACTCCTTTCATTCTAGTCTCTCCGCTGCCACCAGAAGAGTTTTTATATGTCCCTAAGCCAACATGGCACTCCACTTATTAAAACAGAATTTCTGGAAGTGAAAACCAGGCGTCAGTATTTTTAAAGTTTCTTAGCTGATTCTAATGCACAGCCACGTTTGAGAACCACTGTTCTTGCTTTCCTGACAATTGGCTTCATCTCTTGCTATGTACCCCAACATGTGCGATCTAGCAACACTAAAATGTAAATCCTGTAACACACCATGCATTTTTATACCCGCAAACATTTTTATTTTCTGTTCCCTCTACTTGCAATGTTCTTCCTCCCTTTACTGGCTATAGAAACATCATTCTTTATTCGAAGTTTCTAAAATGCTTTCCTGGGCTCCCCCCATCCCACTTTGTTAATCACCACTGTCTCAGCTATTTATTGCTGTGCAACAAATTACCACAAACTTAGCAGCTGGAAACAACACACTTGTACTGTCTCACATTGTCTGGGGTCAGTAATCTGGGTGTGGCTTAGCTGGGTTCTCTGCTTCAGAGTTTTCTAGAGGCTGCAATCAAGTTGTCAGCCAGGCCTGGAGTCTCATCTGAAAGCTCATCACTCCCCTGTCCACTTCAGTCCTTCTGCCATAAGGTGAGGACTTGGGGCTGGGGTTTATTGCCAGTCATTGGCCTCTTTTCTCTCAGCTTCATTCTTGCTCTTCCTGCTCTGCTCTGTGTCCCCCAGGGTTGGAGCCCTACAAAAACAGTTTCCAGCCTCCTTTGCCAGCTGGCTTCCAGGAAGTTTCTTCTAATGGAAGAAGTGGTGGGTACTGGTAAGGTGAGAGGGAGATAGAAGACATTTTTCTTTTTATTTAATTTCCAGTGGTATCTTTACCAGCAGTAGGTAGCTCCAGGGTCCTGTGACTTTGGTGATTCAGAGGAGCCTCTGGAGTTTCAGCAATGGCTCTGTTCCAGCCATATCAAGTGCTTCAACTATGTCAGTGGTGAGCAGGCCCTGGGCTCTGATGACATGTCTTCTGCCCTCTGTTGCTCCACCCCTGGGGTGTCTGTGACTTCTTGCTTACTAGTCTCAGGGTTACCTCATGTCAGGTTGGGTTCTTACTAATCTCAGGGTTACCTCATTTCAGGTTGGATTTTCTGGATGCCAGTGCTGAGGTGGAATTTGGCATGCAGGATATTTGTCAAGGATTAACATCTGTGGGAGGGAACAGGAGGAAGCAGGATTGGGCAGAAGGAGAGTTAAACTGTCATGCAGGTCTGATGAAGCCTCGGCTAAACCCATAAGGAGATCTGGAGTATATAAGGCCAACCAGTTATCCAGGTACAGGCCAAAATGGTGCCCCAGGAGGGTGTGGCCTTTGGGCAAGGTGCTGTCTGCAGCACTCNTCTTGCAAGCCAGTTCGGCCAGCTCCAGCACACCTCTGACTCATCCCTCTTCTTCTTTAACTCCTTACTATGATTGATTTTAATTCACACTGACTCACTTTCCAGTAGGATTTATGCCCAGCTAGTCTGTCTCTCTCTGGTCTTGGAATCCTGCCACACGTAGAGGCCCTGATGACATGTCTTCTGCCCTCTGTTGCTCCACCGCTGGGATGTCTGTGACTTCTTGCTTACTAGTCTCAGGGTTACCTCATGTCAGGTTGGGTTCTTACTAATCTTAGGGTTACCTCATTTCAGGTTGGATTTTCTGGATGCCAATGCTGAGGTGGAATTTGGCATGCAGGATATTTGTCAAGGATTAACATCTGTGGGAAGGAACAGGAGGAAGCAGGATTGAGCAGAAGGAGAGTTAGACTGTGATGTAGGTCTGATGAAGCCTCGGCTAAACCCATAAGGAGATCTGGAGTATATAAGGCCAACCAGTTATCAGGCCAAAATGGTGCCCCAGGAGGGTGTGGCCTTTGGGCAAGGTGCTGTCTGCAGCACTCCCAGCAGCTGGGACAAGTCCTTCCCTGAAGGGGGTTCTGGGTGGAGGGTCATGGTGCCCACCACACACTGTGCTCATCTGAAGTATTTGTAACTAATTCAATGTATTTGGTTTCCTCTGTTTTGAAATACCTAGAATACTTTATGCTGTCTTGGCTGAACAGATACAAAGGCATAGTGCCATCTATAAAATGAGAAGGCCGTGATACAAAGGCAGTTACTACCAGATAGCAGGAGCAAATGAAAACTCTTGCAGGGATAGGAGGAGGCATCTCAGAAAGAGAAAAGGGCCAGAGGTCAGATGCCAGCATGCTAGCTCCCAGCACACACCCACAAGGCCAAATATGGGGAGGGCAGCAATGGAATGAACCAGAAACACTAGGAGACCATTGGCGGACTCTAAGCACGCGGTAAACGTGTTGCTTCTAGCTTCCTAGGAAAAGTTGCAAGCCCCTCAGAATAAACTCCACATTCAGCATGATGCTGGTGCACTGTGGTCCCACAAAGGTAGCAATTTTAGCTTGGAAGAAGGAATAAGAGAGGAGAGGAAAGACCTATGCTGACCAGTCAGCTCCCTTTAAGAGATTTCCCGGATGCTCCACCACTGACCAAGAGAGGCTGGAAAACATGGTTTTGATTTGGCCATATTGTCAACCCAAATAAGATAGCCCTCTGTCAGGAAGAAGGAAAAAACGGATACTCGGTAGGCAACTAGCAGTCTTTGCCACAAGTGGTGATAGTAAATTGGCACATCTTGAGTATATTCTTTCTTGTCAAAACTAAAAGTTGACATCATTATGGTCATTCCCCTGATTTTAAAAAATCAGACTGTTCTGTGAAGCCCCAAATCCAGACTCACTGCTCTTAATCATTTTGCTGTTCAAGCTTGGACTAGGATACATGATACTTGGATAAAAATTAGCAAATATGATCAACTTATCTAGGCTGAATTGTTGATGAGAAAAGACTCTAGGAGACCCAACCACCATTCAGATGGATGTCCCTCCTGCTTCTCTCAAGTGACCTTGTTGTAACTGTGGCTTTTGGAGATCCTTCTGCAGTCTTAGAAAAGAGGACATTAACACTGGGTGTGGTAGCCATGTTGGAGAGAAGAGTGGTGTGGCCTTCTAGGGCTCTCCAGCCTTCAGCCCCATCTCCCGCTCCGCTTGCTCTACCCTGTGCCTCAGTCATCCTGAGTGGCTTATTGTTCCTGGCATTTATCCAACATCTCGCCTCTGTGCCCTTCCTTGAGCTGGGCCCACGTGCAGTCGTACTTCTTTTGAGTCCCCTATGGCCATGTAGGAAAATCCCTTCGGTCTTTTCAATCTCAATTCAAATGCTACCTCCTCTATGAAAGTTTCTGAGATCCCTCCAGCTGGATGTAACCTCTCTTCTCTGAATATCCAGAAAACATCGCTGGTACTCTTTTAGCACAAGTATTATGCTTGGATGGCTTGATTATGGTTTGTCCCTTCCAAAACTCATGTTAAATTTTGATTTCTAGTTTGACAATGTTGAGAGGTGGTGGGACTTTTAAGAGAAGTTTGGGTCATGAAGGCTCTGCCCTCATGATGGGATTAATGCTGCTCTAGCAGCTGGGCTAATTCTCCCGGGAGTGAGTGAGTTCTCGCTCTCGCTGGACTGGATTAGTTACTGCAACAGTGATTGGTTATAAAGAATGGCTACCCCTTGTGTTTTGTCTCTTTTGCACACATTTTGCCCTTCTGCTTTTCCTCCATGTTATGACACAATACAAATGCCCTTACCAGAAGCTGCTGTCATGCCCTTGGTCTTCCCAGCCTCTAGATCAGTGAGCCAAATAAACTTCTTTTTTTTAATAAATTGCCCCACCTCAAGTATTCAGTTATAGCAACAGAAAGTGGAATAAGACAGTGCTTAATCCATAATGTGGTTACTGAGGTATTTGTTTGATTCCTTTAAGACAGAATCTTTGTTGCATTTATCATCATTAAGTCCAGAATCTAGAATTGTACCTAGAACATAGAAGATACTCAATATTACACTCAATGTAATACGTGGAATTAATAAATATTACAATTAATGAACGAAGACTGAATGAATAAACATATACTAAATGAAAGGAGGAAGAAAGAAAAATGAAAGGAAGGACAGAAGGAAAAGAAACAAAAAAATAAAAAGAAAAAGGAAAGGAAAGAAAGACAAAAAGGATGAATGAACGAATGAGTGAGCCTGTAGTTCATTCTGGGTGAGCGTCCACTGGCATGGGCATTGACACCCTCCAGAGTGGATAACTCACACCCTCAGCAATACTCACACCTTCTCTTTGTCACATTTTCCCTGACAGGAAGCCTCTCTTGTCACTGCTCATTATGTTTTCTATCTTTTCTATTATCTGCGTTCTCTTCCCCACAGATAAATATGGGAAGCCAACTTAGCAAGCTCAGCATGACCGTTGGGTAAGAGCAAGCCTCAGCTGCCCAAACCAGAGGGCTGCTGGAATGGCTGCCTGAGTGCAGGTCTCTCTAAGGCGGACAAAGGCAGGAACAGAATCCAAGAGGGCACAGGCAGGCTGGACCTGTCATTTAACGTGAGGAAGGCCTGCATCTTCCCACAACTGGGGCAGGTGATTAGGCCACATTTCAAGGAAAAAGATAAGGCTACCTCGGCAATATGAAAGACCACATTTCAAGGAAAAAGATAAAGCTACCTCGGCAAGATATGAAAGGGTTATATATTTTGTTGGATTTTACACTAAAATAACAAAATGCTGCCAACCAAGCAACCCACTAACCAAATAAGCAAACAGATAAAGCAAAGCCAAGTAAAACAATCTTTGACACCTTAACTTGGAAAGGCAGCTTTTTTTGTTGTTGTTAGGGTAAACCAGATCTTTTCCAAAACTATATTTGTTTTCAGCAGGTTTTACAGAAATATAAAGGTAGGCTACAAGTCTTTGATTCTGGCAGTAATTGGAGTTCTTGCTCTATAACTCTACTTCCCACCCGATCCCCTGCCTCCCTGCTCTCAATATTCTTGCCCCCATGTCTCTTTCTCTCTATATACCCCCTCCCTTCCCATCCCTGGCTACTGGGAAGGCCCTAGTACCATTTTCCTCTCCCAGGTGCTGTCCTTTGATCAGGAAAGAAGCAGAAATCACAGCTCCCAAAAAAAAAAAAAAAAAGGCCCACTTTGACAGCTGTGATGTCAGCCAAGAACTACATTTCCCTCCTGTGATATCAGACCTAGGACTATAATCAGATTGGTATTTGGGTACAGAAGACATTTCATTTCAAAGCATTTAACAGGCATTAACTAATCCATCCTCAGCAGTGAGGGAGGTGGCTTCCTGCTATCACAAAGATGTAGCCTAATTCTCAGCCCTTTAGCACACACAGCACTTCTCTTTGTAAAAGGGGAGAAAAAAAGAAAAGGAGAGGAAAGCAAAGCAAAAACGTGTTTGCCACATTAAATCAGTAATCTTGTGTAATTCCTGTTTCCTAGAAAGGCACCTCCTTATCAGATTCCAGACCTGTGTCACACCTTCTTCTATTTCAGGCTTGAACTAAACAGAAGTAATTATTTCCACCCATTTCTCCTTCTAGCTAATGGAAATGTGAAGGGCAGGAGGGCATTTCTATGCTGAGATTAATAAAACACAACCAAAAAATCTCCACCAGCACTGGAATGAGGTGATGACATGCAAATGACACAAAGCAGAAAGCAGGCTGATTGGTGCTGCTCTCCAGTTATGATGACATCAGTAACAGGCTGAACTCTGAGTGGCTGAGAGAAAGCCTGGAGAGGAACTATTGAGATCAAGACTCAGGAGATCAGGTGTGTGTGTGTGTGTGTGTGTGTGTGTGTGTGTGTGTGTGTGTGTGTGTGTGTGTAGGAAGGGAAAGTGGGGAGGTGGGTGCATGAGACCAATACTGTATGTGGGTGTGCCCTAGACCACATTTGAAAAGCAATTCCAGTCATCCCAACAACCTTCTGCAAGAAGACAGCACAGCGTTGGGGGTAAAATCGGTTTTCCGTTTTAAAAATGTTTTGCTTTGTAAATTCTCCAGGTGTCCTTCAAATATACAAGGGTCAAGGCCACTGGGAGCTTCTAAAGTTCTGTGTATCTGCATCTTTGCTCCCAAATACACTTTTTTGTTCTAAAAGTAGAGGCATCAGGGTTTGATTGTTCTCAAGGCCATTAACAATGTTGGCCAGGTGTCTCAAACACCTGAGCACCTCCAGCCCATGCTGGAGACCTTGGCCATCTGGCCATACAATGTCAGGCACCACAGTTCCATGAGGACATCTGGAGATACCACCTCGCCTTTCTTTTTCCCTTAGAGTTACAGAATTTCAAAGCTGGGAGGGTCAGTAGAGATCACCTGGGGTCACCTTGCTCATTTTATAGATGAGGAAACTGAAGTCCAGCTAAGAGTAGTAGTTCTCAAGAAGCCATCCAGCTAGCCCTTGGTGCATGGTTCTCTCTGGTGTACACCCAGTCCTCCAGTTAAAGATGTGCCAGGAAAATGCCCCAGAGTCCAGATTTCTTTCTTCCAGTCCAGTCAAATAAATTGCCAGCCTCCTGAGGGCAGTTCAAGCAACTTGTTGGTTACTTTGCCTGCACTTCCCATGCCTTCTTCTCTAAGTCCCTTCTGAGTGGGTAGTCAGCCCTATAAACCCATCTGCTAGCCTCTGTTAGGGGAACCAAAAATGGAGAGCTGATCTAAAATGTGCCAATTGATGTTTTCTTCCAGGAACTGAGAATTCAGTTACAGCAACTCAAGTAAAGATCTGTTGTGCCCAAATGGGGAGTTCTGGATTCTCCAGAGAAACAGAACCGATGGGAGATAGATAGATAGGTAGAGTTGATAGAAAGGGATTTATTATGAGGTATTGGCTTACACGATTGCGGAAGCTGAAAAGTCCCACAATGTGCAGTCTATAAGCTAGAGGCCCAGGAGAGTGAATGGTGTAGTTCCAGTCGAAGCACAGAGACCTGAGAACCAGGGGAGCAAATTGTGTAAGTCCAAGTTCTAGTCTGAAGCCTGAGAACCTGAAGCACCCAAGTTTGAGGGAAGAAGACAGGTGTCCCAATTCAAGAAGAGAAAGCAAATTTGCCCTTCCTCCATCTTTTTGTTCTATTTTGGCATTTAGTGGATTGGATGATGCCCACCCACATCAGTGAGAGGGGATCTTGTTTACTCAGTCTGTAGATTTGAATGCTAATCTTTTCTGGGAACATCCTCACAGACACACCCAGAAATAACGTTTACTAACTAGTTGGGCATTCCTTAGCTCAGTCAAGTTGACATAAAATTAAGTGTCACAATATGTAAGGCCCCCTAGGGTGCCTGATTTTTCCCAAGTACAAGAAGAAACAGAAAACGCCAGTCATTAAGACAGATGGAGGCCATCACAAAAGATTTAATGGCCTCATAGACAGACAGAGTCAGGAAAAAAGTGACTCACTACCTGGTTCCCAATGGATTTTAAGTTCTGGTTCCAGTCCTCATGAGTCCTGCTGCCCTTCCTGCCCTTGAGTTCTGGGAGAAAACCACAATTCCTTGCAATATATGCTCCTTTCTGCTTGAGATAGTTTGAATAGATTTTTGTTGATTGCTCTTAAGTTTGTGTATTACTCATATCTTCACTGCCAATATCTAGTGCAATGCCTTCTGTATCAGTTATTGACTGCTATGTAACAAATTATTCCAAAACTTAGCAACTAAAAAACCAAAAATATCTCATAGGATCTGAGGTTCAAGAACCCACGTATGGCTTAACTGGGTCCTCTGGCTCAGTGTCTCTCATGAGGCTGCAATCAATGTATCACTGGGGCTTCCATATCATCAAAACTCAACTTGGGAAGAATGTGCTTCCCAGCTGACTCACACAGTTGTCAGCAGGCCTCAGAAGTCCACTTCCAAGCTGACTCACATGGACCTCCCTACAGGGTTGCATCATGACATAGCAGCTGGCTACTCCCAGAGCAAGCAACACAAGAGAGTATGAGAAAAAACACCCAGAACAAAAGCCATGGTCTTTATAACCTACTCCTGGAAGTGCCGTCCCATCACTTCTGCCATATCTTACCCATTGGAAGTGACTCACTAGGTCCAACCTACACTCAAGGGGGAAAGTATTTCATAAGGACATAAATACCAGGAAGCAGGGACATGGGGCAGGGGGGTGGGGCAGTTCTCAGACACTGCCTGCCACTCCTTCCTAGCTCAGATTAATACTCAAAGTTTGCTGAATGCATATTTACTGTAGGCACTATGTATTTTACGGGCCTTTTTGTTCTCTTTCTTATGTTTCTGAAGCACTGTCTGATTGAATAGAGGGTACTTAAGCCAGCCCCTTTTCCAGCAAGTGCACATGATGATGCCTAAGCACAAAAGTTCTCTCATCGTCTAGATTGCAAATTCCTTGAAAGCAGGAACTATTACGTATGTATACTTCACAATGGTGTAACACCATAACTAATCAATAAAGATATCATTGTTGGCTGAATAGATCCATATGGCAAAACAGAAAGACCTCTGACATGAATCTCTGGCACTCAAGCTCTAGTTGTGGCTCAGTGCCCAACCATTTTGACCTTGGGTGAATCTGAATTCCTTAGGGCCTCAGTTTTCCCCCTTTAAAACAAGGAGATTAGACAAGATCTTTAAGGTGACTGTAATGAGTAATATATATATAT
>NW_007738908.1:26514-35857 GCF_000696425.1 Galeopterus variegatus
TTTAAAACAAGGAGATTAGACAAGATCTTTAAGGTGACTGTAATGAGTAATATATATATATTTTTTTCCTTTTTTCGTGTCCGGCAACGGATCGCAACCCTCAGTGTCGTGCCCATACCCGGCCGGGACCGGCAACGGAATCGCAACCCTCGGCGCTGTGCCCACACCTCGCTCAGCCAGTGAGCAAGAACCGGTCTGTATGTGGGATCCGAACCCTCGGTGGGAGCGCCTCCATGCTCCCAAGTGGCGCACTGTAGCAGTGCGCCACCGGGCCGGCCCCATGAGTAATATATTTTAAAGAAGTCCTCTTCCTTTAAATTCACTTTGGGGAATACTGGCTACAATAATCAACCACGTTGTATTTTAACAAAATAAAATGAAATTAAATTAAATTTTAAAAAAGCAGAAATAAAATTTGATTTGGACCCTTAAAAAATAAATAAAAATAAATTCCCTTTGGGGAAGTAAACCAGACACTTCTGGTGACCTTCGTCATTCCCTCGGCCCACCTCTGACTTCAGCCACAGCATGAATGGGCAGACTCGCCTCAAGCCGAGCGTGTCTATCTCATTTCTGTCCCTGTGGGAGTTTGCCTGGTCTATGTGTTTGTGTGGCTGAGAAGTGGGAGGGAGTCAACACCCCGCAGGGACAATCCTCAACCAAGGTCAAACGGCAGTTGGTGGATAAAAGGCCCAGTCTCCTGTCCTTCCAGTGAGCAATTCTACAAGACATACTCTACACTTTCCTGAGAAGTCAGTCCCTTTTGCCCTCCATTATATTGGGATTTCTTCTCTCTCTCTCTCCTTTTTTCTTCATTCCTTCAGTTCACTCTGTCACTGGGACCACCTCTCAAATAAACTACCTTCACCCAAGGCCTTGTGTCATGCTCAGCTTTCGAGAGAACCCAAACTAAGACAGGAAGCCATTTCTTTCTCTGTCCTGCCTCTGCCATTAAGGCTAAACCATGAGGAAGCTTGGGTCAGGAAAACAGTGTATACAACATGGACCAAGTTCCGACCAGACTGGAAAAGCCTGCTCCTTCTGGCCCTCTCTGGACCAACGTTTCAGAGTATGGAGTTGTCTGATTGAAGTGCAGGAACAAGCCAAGGGAAGAAGTTCAGTTGGTCACTCTCTGTCTGGGACTCCAGGAGGAGCCAGCTGGCATGGCACTCCTGCAAGAACCTAGGGCAGCTACTGGTGAGGCAGAGAGCAAACCAGAGCTGTCCTGGGCTCCATCTGGCATGCAAGAGAGTCCAGAAATGCCCCCCAAAGCCCCTAGAACATAGATGTTGGCTAGATACTGGCTGGAGAACTTCCCAGAGCGAGTCACCACCTTGAAGTAAAAAGAGTCCTAGAGACAAGTGATTGATCGGGCCACTTGAATGGGAGACTAAATAGGGGTCATGGCCATGCCCCAGGGGGTCTTCAATAGCAGCCAGGGCTGAGTAGGGGCTGAGTCAGCAGGGAGGACCACAAGGCTCTGGGAGAGGACATCACAAATTCATTAACCATAGACTTCGGCAGTTGCCAGCATTGTGAACATCTATTGCGGTGGAGACACGGAGGACCCAGGGAGTGGAATGATAACACTGTATAGATCCCCTTTGCCCATGACCATGAGGATGGACATGCTCTCCCCCATACCCATGTGACATCTTAGAGAGGATCAAAAGAAAGATGAAAAAAGAGAGAGTGATTATTTAAAGCCAAAGAGACTGAATTTCCATAAAAGATGGCCTAAATTACTAGAATGGACCAGGCTTACCAGATCAAAACCAAGTTTGATGCCCGCTTCCAGTTCTGTGGCCCACTTCTGTGTGTGTGCACATGCATATCTGCCTGAGAAAATTCCTTTGTACATCTGAATGGAGAGTGGAGAAATCTTCAAATTCATGGGTCAGGCAGGGGATATGCCTTTTGTCTGTAGGAGGGCGTCCAACCACACAGAGTCTCCCAGCTGGCGCAGCTTTCCTTGCTCAGGCCAGACTCATTTAGGCTGGAAATGCCACATCAGCTGCAAACCCACCTGCAAGTGTCTGATTTTACCTGGAAGGCAGAAGTCAGAGACTTAACACACTCAGCAAGAACTGGGAAGGAAGGGTGTGGGGGCGGGGGATGGCAGCATCTACCCCTTTCATCTCCTTGGGCAGTCCCGGTTTCCCTGCCCCCTGTCTCAGCTGTATCAAGGCTATCTGCGTCCCCCTGTCTTTCCTGGCCTCCTCTGGGACACTTCCTCTGCCGTGACAGTTGCTGAGGGTTCCCCAGGGCAGGTCGAAGCATGATTTGCTTTTCAAGCTCTGCCCACTTACTGATCTCCTGTCTGAGAAATGTCAGCAGCCGCTGGGAGCTCTCCCTGCTAAGGCACTTAGCTTGGAAGCCTGTGGTATCTGCCTGTATAAACCCTCCCGCCTCCTGCCTGTCTGGCTTTAGAACCATCCCCGCCCCCACCTTGGGAAAAGTCTTCTAAGATGAGATGGTAAGAATCAAACAGAGATGTGCTTTGAACACCGGGACGGGAACCAGATTTAAATTGGGCAAAAGCCGTGAGCTCAGAGCCAGTGCGTTTCACTTCCTGCCATCCCTCCCCCCGTCTGCATCTTGTGCTGTGAGCAGGTGGGGAAATCTTCCAGAGGAGGCTGGCCAGCGGCAGACGCTTGGCCCGGCAATCAGAAAGTGGAGCCCTGGTCCAGGAGCTGGGCAGATAAGGGCAACCCATTCTTTCAACTGCCATCCCCTCACCCGCATCCCCCACCTCAATGCCATTTAAATGCAGGATTGTGAGGAGGGGAGGGGAAGAGGAAAGACTATGTGTTTAGTGGTTAAGCCTTTTAAAGTTTAAGTGCATAAACAAGGCCTTCTCCGTATCTGTCTATAGCAATTCCCATGACAGTTACAGCAAAATTACAGAAACTGGGTCGTTTATATAACCCTTTGTATTGTCAAAGCACATTAAATGTCTGCTTTCCCGCACCCTGCTGAGCTGTCTTCAGCTGTCAAATCCCCATACTGCAGCTCAACACACTGAGGGTAAAGGACTCTGGCAAGGTGCACATAGGGAATAGCAGACCCAGAGGGGCAGCAAATGTTTTGAAAGGGGGATTTAAATTTCATCTGAGCACGAGTCCCATGGTTTAAAATATATTGAATTCTCTGCTTTCCAGCCAAATGCTTTGTCACCTGACTAGTGGGCTTTTTTCCTTTAAGTGGGCAAACATGACATTTGTCTTTTATTCAGGACAGAGTTGAAAGAGCTCATTTATCCATTCATTTGAAATGATTTGTCAAGTGTTTTTCTAAAATACTAGTACTACAAATGATATGCGTCAGTCCCTGTTTTAACGTCTTTGTTCATATTAACTCTTTTAATCCGAATTTAAACCAATGAGGTAGGCACTATTATTATCCATATTTTACAGACAAGGAAACTGAGGCACAGAGAGGTATAGTGAAATGTTGTGGTGTGCTGCCCAGATGTCCCTTCGGGACTGAGGCACTCATTCCCCCAGCTGCTGGTAGTGTTGACAGGCGACAGTTTACATTTAATGCCCCTCCAGAAACTGCCTGTAAGGTCATTCCCCTTTCTGGGGGTGGGGGTGAGCTACATTCAGTGACAGGGTCACATAGTGTTATAAAGTCCCACTGCTTCACCTCAATTTAGGACAACTTGGCAGGGCTGCCCCAGGTCCAGACCTGGGGGTCGATTGAGGTCTCCGTTGTGACTACATCACAGAAGCTCAACTACCCCCTTGGCCCAGCCCTGCCTCCTTTGCTTGCCCAGGAGTCTTGGGGTCTTGCTGACCCCAAGGACACTCCCCAATAAACCTCTTGCACTCCCATCTCCATCTCCATCTTAGAGTATTTCCGTGGGCTCCCACCGGAGTTAGGAGGAAGAATAACATAAAACTTGTCAAGGTCACATGGCTAGTGGGCAGATGCCACTACCTTATTTACTGAGCAGCTTCTCTCTGCCCCACCTTAGGCCTGGCCCTTTATCCACATTCTGACTCATTTAATCAATTCTAGAGGCACCACTCCCCCCATTTTACATATAGGGGGCCTGAGGCTTGAGATGTTAAGCAAGGTGAAGGGGCTTCAGCAGGACTTGAATTTGTCTCTCAGATTCCAAAGCCCTGGTTACCTGGCAGCCCCAGCCTCAGCCTCAGCCATTCCTCCACTGTATCTTGTTTACGAAGACAGTGCAGCAGTTTGCGAAGGTGCCTCCTTCCAACTCCAGGAGAAGGATGGAAAGGAAGATATTATCATCTTCATTTTACTGGTGAGGAGATTTAAGCTCAGAGAGGTTAAAAAAAAACTTACCCTGCTTGTTGTTAACATAGCAGAGAGTCACACATTGTTCTTCAATTTCTTATGCCCTGAAATTGCCCATACCAATACCCCCATTCAAAGCTGTAGGTTGAGAGCAGGGCAGGATGTTCTTCTATATGCCTTTGCCCCTGCCCAGGAAGTGGAGCCATCTGCACCTTCACTTTACTTCTCTGCCTGAACTGCAAGGCTGTAGAATTCTGAGAATCTGGGCAGATGTACTGGCTGCATCAACACATCACAATCAACGCTGTTGGTAATATTCTTCAGCACATGGCCCCTCTGTCAGTGTTAAGCCTCACTGTAATCCTGTGAATCAGGTAGGGTGGGCCTTGTGATCCCTATTTCACAGGTGCAAGCACTGGGACACAGGCTAAGGGTCGTGATCACCAGCTGGTCCATGACAGAACTGGAACTTGAACACAGGTCTTTTCATTAGAAGTCCAGTGCTCTTCCCACCCTGCCCTGCCCTACTTGATCTCCTCAAAGCCGCTTCCTTTCCTTGGCTCCATCCTTGTGCACATGTGTATCAGGAAGCTCATTCCTGGAGGAAGTAGAAACACCATGTGGTGTGATTTGTGGGGCTCTGGGAAACTTCTCTCTCCACCACTATCACCTAAAATTTTGCCACTATTGTTAGCCCTGAGAACTAATCATTGCTTTTTCTCTATATCCCTTTTTTGACATGCAAAAAGCAACTGGAACTTTTCTCCACTGCTACTGGAAATGTAAAATGGTAAAAACAACTTTGAAAAAGTTGGGCAGTTTCTTAAAAAGTTAAACACACTCCTATCACTCCACTCCCAGTTATTTACCCAAGACAAAAGAAACCATATGTCCAAACGCCTGTACGTGAATGTCCAGAGCAGTTTTGTTTGCCATACTCCAAGCCTGGAAATAATTCAAATGTTCATCACCACGTGAATGGATAAACCAATTGTGGTATATCCATATTTTTCAGCAATAAAAAATAACAAACTATTGACACATGCAACAACATGGATGAATCTCTAAAACAGGTTGAAAGAAATGAGCCATATACAAAGGAGTACATGCTGTATGATTCTACCTATATGAAGTTCTAGAACATGCAAAGCTAATCTATAATGATTGTAGTGGATTGAGTTATGTCCCCCCAAACTCACTGAAGCCTGAATTGTGTCTCCAAAGTTTTATGTATAAGAAACTTGGTCCCACTGTGACAGTGTTAAGAGGGTGGGAAATCCTATTATGGTAAGGCAGAAAAGCTACAATCACTCAGGTGTCCACGACTTATGCAGGTTTAAAATCACAGTCTTGTCAGGCCTGTTTAAACCACCACAAGGCAGTGAAATCCTATTATCTTCCATATATTACTGTGCTGCCAGATGTGGGAGGCAACTGTGGATGCCATCAGATGCACCTCATTCCCTTGGGAACCAGGGAGCTTGGAAAATTCTGTGCTGGCAAAAACCTCCTAGAGCAGTCATCTCAGCCCTCCAGACTTCAGCTGGGGTGGGGAATGGGCTGTGCCGGAGCAGCACCTGGTGTAGGGACACATGGGAGCACGCCTGGTGTGCACGTGTGCATGTTCGCAAGAGCTGGGGTGGCAGTGTGCAAGATATTTCAGAAAGTAGCAGTAACAGCAGCAGCACTTGGGAAGTTGAAATGCTGAAACCTGTGAATCAATCCAAGTACAAAGCTCTCGGTTTCTAATTCGGTACCTGTTTCCAACACCTTGCAATCTGTGCAGAACCTCATGCTCTTGGCATTTCTGATACTCAGTTCTAGGAGGATGCAGTAACAGCAGGTGTCTAAACCACTGATTTCTTTTAGAAGATCCTACACCGTCAATGACATCGAATCTGCTCTTGCAGATACTCAAAAGCTTTTCTGTGTCCACACTCAGAAATACTCAATAAAAAGCTAAAACTCCTGTCTTCTGCAGGCTGTGGTTAAAGCAAACCCAGGGGATGTTTTTACTCATTCTTTTGACATACATTTTTCAAGCATTTTGTATGTATCAGGCCTGGGCATACAGCAGAAAACAAGAAGTATGTGTCAGGCCTGGGCATACAGCAGAAAACAAGACAGAAAACACCCTGCCTTCATGGAGCTCATATTCTGGAAGATTAACAAATAAATAAATTATATCATATGTTAGATAATATGTGTATTAACCCATTTCTGTTGCTTATAACAAAATATTTAGAACTGGATAATTTGTAAGAAAATGAAATGCTTACAGTGGTGGAGGCTGGGAAGTCCAAAGTCAAGGGAATACATCTGGTGATGGCCTTGGTGGTGGTGATTTCAGCGACACAGTGTATCACATGGCAGAATGGTGGAGCAGAGAGAGTGAGAGACTCTCACATGCTCTCCTTTTAAAGCCCTCAGAACACGCCCATAAACTTGGCATGGTCCTTACAATCTAATGACCTCTTCAAGGCCTCACCTTTCAATTACCATAATAGGATTTACCACCCTCAATAGTTATAGTGGGGATTAAACTTCAATGAGATGTGGGGGGACACAATTCATTCCACTGCATTCCACCCCTGGCCCCCCAAAACTCATGTCCTTTGCACATACAGATACATTCATCTCATCTCTAATGTCTTAACTTGTTTTAACTCAAAAGTCCAAAGTCCCAAGGTTGCATCTTGACTTCATGTTCAATGTTCTCTGCATGCTGGTTTGGGGTATGGGCCTTTAAGACTCAGGCAGCTCTGCTATTATGGCTTTCCTGGTTTCCCACCACACTTTAGCTCTCCCAGGCTGGTGTTGCATGCTGGTAGCTCTATAGATCTGGAGTCTTCATGGTGGTCCCACTCTCACAGCTCCATTAGACATGATGCTGGTGGGGGTTTTCTGTGGCAAACCCAACCCCATATATCCACTCAGCATTTCTCTAGTAAAGGTGCTGTGCAGTGAATCCACCCCGCTGACAGATCTCTTCCTGGGGCCCCAGGCTTTTCCATATATCCTGTTACTGGGGTGGAGGTTCCCAAGCCTTCACAGCTCTGGTATTCTTTGAGCTTGCAGACTTAACACCACGTAGACAATGCCAAGGCTTCTGACTTGTACTTCTGAAGCTGTGGGTCCAGCCACACCTAGGGCCAATTTAGCCACAGCTGGAGCAACCAAAGCAGCTGGGGTGCTGGTGCTGGAAGCAGCTTCTGGAGGTGGCCTTGGGCAGCAAGCCCATAGAGTGTGCCTCAGGCCTGCTCCTTGAGACCATTCTGTTTCCCTAGGCCTCTGGGCCTGTAATGGAAGGGGTGGCCCCAGAGGATTTTTAAATGCCTTCAGGACTTTTTCCATCTTCTCTTGATAGTTCTTTTCTTTTGTACTAATCTTAGCACCATTGCATTTTTCTCCTGAACATGCTCTCTGCTTCTCTACCACATGGCAAGGCTACACATTTTCCAAATCTTTACACTCTGCTTTCCTTTTGAATTCTGACTTTACAACATGCTCTTGCCACCATAACTCAGCATAGGCTGTTACAAGTAGCTGTGCAGCTTCCTGAATGTTTTGTGGCTTAGAAATTTCTTCTACCAAATACCCTGGGTGAGCACCTTTAAGTTCCACATTCCATAATACTTTTGGGCATGAACAAAATGCAGCCAAGTTCCTTGCCAGTTCATAGCATGGGTGATCTTTGCCCCAGTTTCTAATAAGTCCCTTCTCATTTACATCTGAGACCTCAGAATGGCCTTTACTGTCCATATTTCTATCAACTTTCTGCTCACCAGCATTTAACCTGTCTCTAGGGCATTTCAAATTTTCCCTGGTTCTCTTGTCTTCTAAAATCCCACCAACAGCTAGGCTTTTTCTGGCCTTCTCCTTCAAATTCTTCCAGCTTCTCCTCAGCACCCAGTTCCAAAAACCCACTTCTACATTTTCAAGTATTTCTTACAAGAAATACCCGACTTCCCTGGTACCAATTTTCTGTATTAGTCTATTTTGGTTGCTTATAACAAAATACCTGGAACTGGGTAATTTATAAAAAAAATGAAATTTATTTCTTATGGTTTCAGAGGTTGGGAAGTCCAAACTCTATAGAACACATCCGGTGAAGGCCTTGTTGGTGGCAACAGTGGCCCAGGGGCCTCACATGGCAGAATGGTTGAGCAGAGAGACTCACTTGCTCTCTTTTTTCTATTATTTGTTTTTAGTTTAATTTAATTTTGTCAATATACAATGTGGTTGATTTTTGTGGCCCATTACCAAAACCTCCCTCCCTCTTCCCTCTCCCCACTCCCTTCCAACAACTTCATATCTGTTCATTTGTCCTATAAATTTCAAGGAATTGTAATTGTTGTGTCTTCTTCTCTCCCCCACCAGTTTATTTGTGTATTTATTTATTTATTTTTAACTCTCACGAATAAGTGAGACCATGTGATATTTCCCTTTCTGTGCCTGCCTGACTTGCTTCACTTAATATAATTCTCTCTAGGTCCATCCATGTTGCTGCAAATGGCAGTATTTCATTCTTTTTTATAGCTGAGTAGTATTCCATTGTGTAGATATACCACATTTTCAGTATCTACTCATCTCATGATGGACATTTGGGCTGGTTCAAACTCTCAGCTATTGTAAAGAGTGCTGCAATGAACACTGGAGAACAGGTATACCTTCAACTTGATGATTTCCATTCCTCTGGGTATATTCCCAGCAATAGGATAGCTGGGTCATATGGTAGATCTGTCTGCAATTGCTTGAGGAACCTCCATACCATTTTCCATAGAGGCTGCACCATTTTGCAGTCCCACCAACAATGTACAAGAGTTCCTTTTTCTCCACAACTTCGCCAGCATTTATCATTCCCAGTATTTGGGATATTAGCCATCCTAACTGGAGTTAGATGGTATCTCAGGGTGGTTTTGATTTGCATTTCCTGAATGCTGAGTGATGTTCAGCATTTTTTCATGTGTCTGTTGGCCATTTGTATATCTTCCTTTGAGAAATGCCTATTTAGCTCTTTTGCCCATTTTTTAATTGGATTGCTTGTTTTTTTCTTGTAAAGTTGTTTGAGTTC
>NW_007738908.1:36665-39254 GCF_000696425.1 Galeopterus variegatus
CACTCTCACCACTCCTATTCAACATAGTGTTGATTTTGTATCCTGCTACTGTGCTGAAATCAAGTATCAACTCCAAGAGTTTTTTTGTAGAGGCTTTAGGCTGTTTGATATATAGGATCAGGTCATCTGCAAACAGGGACAGTGTGACTTCAACTTTTCCAATCTGGATGCCCTTTATTTCCTTCATTTCTCTGATTGCTCTGGCTAGTACTTCCAACACTATGTTGAATAGGAGTGGTGTGAGTGGACATCCTTGTCTAGCTCCTGTTCTTAAAGGAAAAGCTTTCAGATTTTCCCCATTCAGGATGATATTGGCAGTGCGTTTATCATACATGGCTTTAATTACATTGAAATACTTTCCATCTATACCTAACATGTACAGAGTATCATGAATGAGTGTTGAATTTTACAAAAAGCTTTTTCAGCATTTATAGAGATGATCATATGGTCTTTGATTTTATTGATAGGTGTATCACATTTATTGATTTGTGCATGTTGAAACAACCTTGCATCCCTGAGATGAATCCCATTTGATCATGGTGTATAATTTCGCGTATGTGTTGCTGTATTCTGTTAGCTAGTTTTTTATTGAGGATTTTTGGGTCTATATTCATCAAGGATATTTGACTGTAGTTTTCTTTTTTAGTTGTATCTTTACCTGGTTTTGGTATCAGGGTGATGTTTGCTTCATAGAATGAGTTTGGGAGAATTGCCTCTATTTCAATCTTTTGGAATAATTTGTAGAGAATTGTCAATTCCTCTTTGAATGTTTGGTAGAATTCTGCTGTGAATCCATCTGTTCCCGGGCTTTTCTTTGTTGGGAGCCTTCTGATAACAGCTTCAATCTCTCATTGTTATTGGTCTGTTCAGATTTTCTACATCTTCTTGGCTCAGTTTTAAGTTTGTATGTGTCCAGAAATTTATCCATTTCTTCCAGATTTTCAAATTTGTTGGCATATAGTCGTTTATAGTAGTATTCTAGAATGATTCCTTGTATTTCAGACGTATCAGTTGTAATATCACATTTTTCATTTCTAATTTTTGTTATTTGGGTCTTCTCTCATCTTTTCTTAGTTAGCCATGCTAATGGTTTGCCAATTTTATTTATCTTTTCAAAAAACCAACTTTTTGTTTCATTGATCTTTTGTATTGTTTTTTTGGGTTTCAATTTCATGAAGTTCTGCTCTGATCTTAATGATTTCTTTCCATCTGCTAACTTTGGGTTTGGATTGTTCTTGTTTTCCTAGTTCTTTAAGGTGAAGTATTAGGTTGTTCACTTGCCATCTTTCCATTCTTCTGAAGTAAGTTTTAATGTGATAAATTTCCCCCTGAGTACTGCTTTTGCAGTATCCCACAGGTTTTGGTATGATGTATCTTTGTTTTCATTAGTTTCAATAAATTTTTTGATTTCCTGTTTGATTTCTTCTTGGACTCATATGTCATTAAGTAGAATGCTGTTTAATTTCCATGCGTTTGTATAGTTTTTATTTGTTATCGATTTCTAATTTTAATCCATTGTGGTCTGAAACAATACATGGGATAATTCCAATTTTTTTGAATTTGTTGAGACTTGATTTGTGACCTAACATGTGATCTATCCTGGAGAATGATACATGCGCAGATGAGAAGAATGGATATTCTGAGGTTGTTGGATAGAATGTTCTGTAGATATCTTTCAAGTCCAATTCATCTAGAGTGTTGTTTAGATCTTGTGTTTCTCAGCTGATTCTTTGCCTAGATGATCTGTCCAATATTGACAGTGGGGTGTTCAGGTCCCCTGCTATTATGGTATTAGTGTCTATTTCTTTCTTTAGGTCTAATAGAGTTTGCTTTATAAATCTGGCTTCTCCGACATTGGGTACATATATATTTATGATTGTTATGTCTTCTTGATGGATCAGTCCTTTTATCATTATGTAGTAGCCCTCATTATCTCTTTTTATGGTTTTTAGTTTAAAAGCTATTTTATCAGATATAAGAATAGCTACTCCAGCTCGTTTTTCATTTCTGTTTGCATGGTAAATCTTTTTCCATCCTTTTACTCTTAGTTTATGTGAGTCTTTATGGGTGAGGTGGGTCTCTTGTATGCAGCATATAGTTGGGTCCTCCTTTTTAACCCAGTCATCCAGTCTGTGTCTTTTGATTAGGGAATTTAATCCTTTTACATTAAGTGTTGTTATTGAAAAGTGTTGATTTCCTCCTAGCATTTTATTCATTTTTGTTTGGATGTCTTTTGTGTCTTTTGTTCCTTTCTTTCTGATTTACTGTTTGTCTTTTGTATTTGTTGGTTCCTTGGGTTCTAAACATTTTTTTTTCTCTTCATTGTTGGCATTTTTATTTTACTAGTGGGTTTTGATTTTTCTTTAGTTTTTATGGCAGTGGTAGTTAATTTTCAGATACCAAACTCAGTACTCTCTTGAGAATTTCTTGTAAGGGTGGTTGTGTGGTAGTGAACTTCCGCAGTTTTTGTTTGTCTGAGAAATATACTATTTGCCCTTCATTTTGGAAGGATAGCTTTGTGGGGCAGAATATTCTTGGCTGGCAATCTCTGTCTTTTAGTATTTTGAATATATCATCCCATTCCTTTCT
>NW_007738908.1:40254-42858 GCF_000696425.1 Galeopterus variegatus
GTTGTCTTATATCTCTCTTAGATTTTCTCCAATGTTTTTCCTTCTTTTTTCTTTTTTTTTTTTTTTTTGTCTGCCTCTGTTATTTCAAACAGCCCATCTTCAAGGTCAGAAGTTGTCTCTTCTGCTTCTGTAAGCCTGCTGGTTATACTCTTTGTTGTGTTTTTTATTTCATTGAATGAGTTCTTCAGCTCCACAAGCTCTGCTGCATTCTTTTTCAGGGCATTGATTTCCTCATACATTTCTTCTTTCAGGTCCTGTATATTTTTCTCATTTCATCACGTTGTCTAGCTGAGTTTTCTTGTATCTCATTTAGTTTCCTTAGAATTATCACTCGAAATTCCTTGTCAGACATTTCAAGGGCTTCTTGGTCTATAGGATCTAGAACTTGAGAGTTATTACCCTTTGGTGGTATATTTTCTTGATTTTTCACATTTCTGGTATCTTTCCTTTGATGTTTAGTCATTGTGGCAGGGGCTTTCACGCTCTACTGGTTCGACACTATTGTCTGGCAGATGCTGCTGGGGCTGCCAGTTTGGCACAGCTTCCTCAGTGTCTGCTCTGTCATCCACTGGTGCCTTGGGTGCATGGTCGCCTCAGGTCTTGGGCCTCTCTGGGGAGGTGTCTCTCTGGTTGGCTCACCCTTGGCCATGCTGGGGATGGAGTCGGGCAGTGGCAAGGCCTACCTGCTTGGTCACATGCTGGCACTGCTGGGCTTGTGTTCTCCGCAGATCTTGGGCCTCTCTGGCAGGGCACCTCTCTGGTCAGTGCGCACTCGGCCAGGCTGGGGATGGAGTCTGGTGGTGGCAAGGCCTACCTGCTTGGTCCTCATTTGCTCTCCTTTTAAAGCCCTCAGAACCATACCCATGAACTAGTGCATGGTCCTTACAATCTAATCACCTCTGCAAGGCTCTATCTTTTAATTACCATAATAGGATTTACCACCCTCAACAGTTACAGTGGGGGTTAAGCTTCATTGAGATTGAGAGGACACAATTCAATCCACTGCAATATGGTAGCAGAACAGTAATGCAGAGAAAGGGAAAGGTGGGGCTGCAAATTTAGAAATCCTTATTGAAAAACAGATGGGTGAGCAAAGACTTTTAGAGGCAAAGGAGTCAGCTCTCTATGAATAGCTGGGAAGACAGCCCCAGGGAGCAAGACCAGCCAGTGCAAAGACAATGACACAGAAACATGCTGGAGTACTAAAGAACAGCACAGAGGCCAATGTGGCCAGAACCAAATGTGCCAGGAGGACTATAACTATGAGATGAAACTAGCAAGGGCCAGATTGTGAAGGTCCCTGTAGGCCATTGTAGGACTTGGGCTTTGACGCTGAGTGAGATAGAGGGTCCTGAGCAGAGAAGNTGTTTCAGGGTGTATATTTAATTCTTTAATCCATTTTGAGTTGATTTTAGTATGTGGTGAGCAGTATGGGTCTAGTTCCATTCTCCCGCATATGGATATCCAGTTATCCCAGCATCATTTGCTGAAGAGGGAGTCTGTTCCCCAGTGTATAGTCTCGGTGCCTTTGTCAAAGATCAGATGGCTGTAGGTGTGTGGGTTGATTTCTGGATTCTCTATTCTATTCCATTTATCAGTGTGTCTGTTTTTATGCCAGTACCATGCTTTTTTGGTTATTATAGCTTTGTAGTATAGTTTAAACTCAGGTAGTATTATACCTCCAGCTTTATTTTTTTTGCTCAGAATTGCTTTTGCTATGTGTGGTCTTTTGTTATTCCATATAAATGTCTGGATAGATTTTTCCATTTCTGAGAAAAATGTCATTGGAATTTTGATGGGGATTGCATTGAATTTGTATATAACTTTGGGTAGTATGGACATTTTCACAATGTTGGTTTTTCTAATCCAAGAGCATGGGATATCTTTCCATCTTCTTTTGTCCTCTTTAATTTCTCTCAGCAATGGTTTGTAGTTCTCATTATAGAGGGTTTTCACATCCTTGGTTAACTCAATTCCTAAGTATTTTATTTTTTTGTTGGCTATTGTAAATGGGCAAGCTTTCTTGATTTCTCTTTCTGCATGTTCACTATTGGAGAATGGAAATGCTACTGATTTTTGTGTGTTGATTTTGTATCCTGCAACTTTGCTGAAATCACTTATCAACTCCTAGAGTTTTTTTGTAGAGGCTTTAGGCTGTTTGATATATAGGATCATGTCATCTGCAAACAGGGAGAGTTTGACTTCAACTTTTCCAATCTGGATGCCCTTTATTTCCTTCATTTCTCTGATTGCTCTGGCTAGTACTTCCAACACTATGTTGAATAGGAGTGGTGTGAGTGGACATCCTTGTCTAGCTCCTGTTCTTAAAGGAAAAGCTTTCAGATTTTCCCCATTCAGGATGATATTGGCAGTGCGTTTATCATACATGGCTTTAATTACATTGAAATACTTTCCATCTATACCTAACATGTACAGAGTATCATGAATGAGTGTTGAATTTTACAAAAAGCTTTTTCAGCATTTATAGAGATGATCATATGGTCTTTGATTTTATTGATAGGTGTATCACATTTATTGATTTGTGCATGTTGAAACAACCTTGCATCCCTGAGATGAATCCCATTTGATCATGGTGTATAATTT
>NW_007738908.1:43858-58247 GCF_000696425.1 Galeopterus variegatus
AAAAAAAAAAAAAAAAGCCCCGGGGCGGGGGGGGAGAGGAAGATATAACAACCACAACTTTTTTTTTGAAGTTCTTACAACAAGAGAATGGAGGGGACACACCTGGGTGGGAGGGGGGAGAGGGAGGAGGGAGGGAGGTTTCGGTGATGGAACACAATAAATAACTACATTGTACATTGACAAAATAAAAAAAAAATAAAAACTTATGGGATGGGCTCAATAAGAGAGGCAAGAGTCTGTGAATGTGAAGACAGATCAAGAGAAACTATCCAATCTGAATAACAGACAGAAAAAGATAAAAAAAAAATGACTAGAACATCAAGAACCTGTGTGTTTTAACATTCATGTCATCAGAAGTCCAGAGGAGAGGAGAAAGAGTGAAAGCTAAAAAATTATTTGAGAGCAAGACCAGCCAGTGCAAAGACAATGACACAGAAACATGCTGGAGTACTAAAGAACAGCACAGAGGCCAATGTGGCCAGAACCAAATGTGCCAGGAGGACTATAACTATGAGATGAAACTAGCAAGGGCCAGATTGTGAAGGTCCCTGTAGGCCATTGTAGGACTTGGGCTTTGACGCTGAGTGAGATAGAGGGTCCTGAGCAGAGAAGGGATTTGCTCAACTTAGATTTTAAAAGTATTACTTTGGTTGTTATGCTAAGAACAGACTGTACTGCAAGGTAGAAGCAGGACAAACAAATCTGGAACATTTTAATTCTCGTATACCTAGTAGATATCCAAGTGAAGTGTCTAGTAGGGATTTAGATGTGCAATTCTGCAGTCAAAGGGGAAGGTCTTGGCCAGAGTTAAAATTTGGCAGATGCTGTCGTATATATGCTATTTTAAGTCATGAGATTGGATTGAATCACTAACATTGTGATTGGAGATAGAGAAGAGGAGCACCAAGAACTCAGACCTGGGTTGCTTCAACATTAAATGGTTAAGATAGTTTCTTAAGAAAATCCCTTCAGTGTGCTTTTTTTTTTCTTGAAAACGAAAGTGGCCAGATTGAAACATGCTAAATTATCTTCAGATGGCAGTAATTATGGTGATAACTGACACTATGGTAACCCTTATTTTCAAATTTACCTAGCCTACAGAGAGGAAAGAAATCATGGAATGTCAGCCTGAGAGATGGCTGAGAAACCCAATCCAGTATCTATCAATGAAAGGATTCATGGGTTGATTGTATTTATATGAAAATTAATTCTCTTCTTTTTCCATTTAACTGCTAAAGATCTTTACTGGTATCACTGCTCAGGAGCCATTTGGGTAGGGCCTGTGATGGAGGCAACCCAGTCCCTATTTCTGAGATTCCTAATACCCTAGGTGGCTCTGTTTTATCTAGAGATACTGGCATATCTTTGTCTTAGAATTCTATCCTACTTTATTGTTCTACCCCCCACACACCAAAACATTCCCCAAACTTTATTTCTAGTCATCCTCAAACTGCACATGCATAGTTCTAATCCTAATTAGCATACCAAAGACTTTGAGAACTGAACTAAGAAGTAGACCATTGCCTAGGTCCCAGACAGGCCACTGGATGGCTCACACCCAGGACAGATCTGAAGTGCACTACAATGACTTCAAAACTGAACCAACATGGGAACCAGAGCCCAAAGAATGTGGGCGGTAACTTGCAGCCTGAACGTAACTAGATGAAGTGCCTGCTAAAACAAAAATGTCAGTATCCTCCATAAAATTCAAGCAAGATCCAGAGTCTCAGAATGTAATACTCAAAATGTCAAGTATACAACCCCAAATTTTACTCAGCATACAAAGAAGCATAAAAACTTTAACTCACATGGGAAAAGACAATCAACAGGAGCCAATGATGAGTTGAAAAACTTGTTGGAATTATCCACAAATATTTTAAGCAGCTATTTAAAAATTGTGCAGATAAGCAATTGTAAACACTCTTGGACTAGAATTTAAAACAGAAAGTCTCAGTAAATAAATAGAAGATGTAAAGAAGAGCCAAAGGAAGTTTTGAAATTGAAAAGCAAAATAAACCAAAATTTAAAAACTTATGGGATGGGCTCAATAAGAGAGGCAAGAGTCTGTGAATGTGAAGACAGATCAAGGGAAACTCTCCAATCTGAATAACAGACAGAAAAAGACAAAAAAAAAATGACTAGAACATCAAGAACCTGTGTGTTTTAACATTCATGTCACCAGAAGTCCAGAGGAGAGGAGAAAGAGTGAAAGCTAAAAAATTATTTGAAGAAATAATGACTGAAAACTTGCAAGTTTGGCAAAGGACATAAACCTACATATTCAAGAAGCTGAGTGAACCCCAAATAAGATAAATCCAAAGAAATCCATGCCTAGACACATCATAAACTGGTGAAAAGTAAAGATGAAGAAAAACCCTTGAAAGCTGCCCAAGAAAAACAACACATTACCTACAGGGAGAGAGCAATTTGAGTGATTGTGGTAGCTCATCAGACACGATGGAGTCCAGAAGAAAGAAGCACATTTTTAAAATTTTGAAAAAAAAAAATTGTCAACACAATTCTAAATTGAGCAAAACTATACTTCAGAAATGAATGAAGGTGAAATAAAGACATTTTCATATGATGGAAAACTAAGAGAATTTGCAACCAGGAGAACTCTGCTCTAAAAGAATTGCTAAAGGAAGCTCTTCAGACAAAAGGGAAATGAAAACAGAAGGAAACTTGGAATATCAGAAATAAAGGAAGAGCAACAGAAATTTTCAATATTTTGGTAAATAGATTGTTTTCCTATTTTGAAATATTTAAAATACGTTTGACCATTGAAAGCAAAAATTATTACATTATCTTCTGGGTTTTTTAATGTAAGTAGATGTAATATATAAGACAAATACAGCACAGAAAAGAAAGGGTAAAGGACCCTAAATAGTGGTAAATTATTTACATTCCAATTAAAGTGGCAAAATATTGATTCTAAGTTGATGGTGAAAAGTTAAGTATGTATTTTATAATCCCTAGGACAACAACTAAAATAACTATATGATCTATGGTCCAAATCACAACAGATAAAATTAAGAACTAAAAATCAAATAATATTACGATTAAATTCAATGTGGTATCATGGATTTAATCTCAGAATAGAAAAATGAGAGGAGTAGAAAGATTGGCAAAATCCAAATAAAGTCTGGAGTTTGGTTAATAAATATGTACCAATTATCATTTTCTTAATTTTGACAAATTTACTGTGCTAATATAAGATGCTAACATTAGGGGAAACTAAGTGAGGACAGATATCCAAGTAAAGTGAGTGAGTATAATATAATAACTCTGTGTTATCACTGCAACTTTTCTGTACATCTAAAATTTTTCTAAATAAAAAGTTTACTTGAAAAATATTCAAATAATCCCAATTTAGGCAAGAAAGGAGAAGCAGAAGAATAAAACATAGAGGAGACAAAAAGAAATCAAATTATAAAATGGTAGAATTAATCCAAACATATGAATAATTACATTAACATAAATGGTCTAAACATACTGATTAAAAGAAAGATGGTGAGAAGTGATTAATAAAAGAAAAACACAACCCAACTATATGCTTTCTACAAGAAACTCATTTTAAATATAGGTTAAAAGTGAAAGGAAGTAAAAGACATACCATGCAAACACTAATCAAAAGAAAGCTGGAGTGGGTCTATTAATATCAGTCAAAAGAGACTTCAGAACACAGAAAATTACCAGGGATCAAGAGGTACATTACATAACAACAAGAGGATCAATTCACCAAGAAGACATAACAATGTGAAATGTGCATGCACCTAACAAAAGGGTTTCTACTATACCAAGCACAAACCAACAGAACTGAAAAGAGAACTACACAGATCCACAACTATAGTTAGAAACTTTTCAACACTCCTTTCTCAGTAATAGACAACTGGTAGTCAGAGAATCAGCAAGCATATTGAAGAACTGAACAATGATATTTACCAAGTGGGGCTAATTGGCATTTATAGAACATTCCACCAAACAACAGCAGAATACACATTGTTTCAAGTGAGCATGAAATATTCACCAAGATAGACAATGACAAATCTTAAACTTAAAAGAATTGAAATTATGCAATGTGTATGCTCTCAGACCATAATGGAATTAAACTAGAAATCAATAATAAAAAGGTAACAGGAAATGCTCCAAACATTGGGAACACACTTCTGAATAATCCATGGATCGAAGAGAAAATATCAGGGGACATTTAAAAATATTTTGAATTGAATGGAAATAAAAATACAGCATATCAAAATTTGCTCAATATTATCTATAGCAATGCTTAGAGGGAAATTGACAGCATTAAATGCTTACAGTAGAAAAAAGGAAAGCTCTCAAAAAATAACAAATAGCTTCCATCTTAAGAAATTAGGAAAAGAAGAAGAAAATAAACCCAAATCAAGCAGAAAGAAGAAAATAATAAAGAGTAGAAATCAATAAAATAAAACCAAATAAACAATGGAAAAATCAATCAGACTAAAAGTTGGTGCTTTGAAAAGATCGATAGAATGAATAAATCTCTAGTGAGATGGACAGAAAAAAAAGGAAAAAAAAAAACACAAATTACCAAAATCAGGAAGGAAAGAAGTAATATCACTACAGACCTTGCAAACATTAAAAGGATAATAAGGGAACACACACGAATTTGACAACTTAGATAAAATGCGCCAATTTCTTGAAAATCACAAATTAACAAAACTCAGCCAAGATGAAATAGATAACCTGAATAGTCCTTTAAACTACTAAGGAAGTTAAATTTGTAGTTAAAAACCTTCCAAAAAATAAATTTCTAGGCCCAGATGGTAAATTCTACCAAACGTTTAAAGAAGAAATAACATCAGTTCTATAAAGTATCTTCCAGAAGACAGTAGAGAATGAAACACTTCCCAGTTCATTTTTATGAGGTCAACATTACTCTGATACCAAAGCCAAAAAGACTACAAGAATAGAAAACTATACACAAATACCTCTCGATACAAAAATCCTCAATGAAACGTTGGAAAATTGAATCCATCAATATATAAAACAATGCGACTAAGTGGGGTTTATCCTAGACATGCAATATTAAATGAATAGATGTATTCACAATATTGACAGTTTAAAGAAGAAAAAAACCCACAAGATCATATCAATTGATGTCGGAAAAACACTTGATAAAATTCAATATCATTCATGATTTAAAAAAAAGCTCTCAGCAAACTAGAAACAGAAGGACTCTTCTTCAATGTGATAAGGTGGCATCTACAAAAACAAACAAAAACTCTGGGAAGCAGTGCTCTTGGAACAATTATATTTCCCCTCCATTCTGCTCCCTTGAAGGCTGACTCTGAGTTCCTACAACTGCTTCTGGGCCAAAGAATCGAGAGTGCGTGCCTGTCATGAGTAGGCAAGCAGAGGACCACTGTCTTGGCTTCATGGGAACCTCTGACATTTTCCCCTGAGGTTTGTGGAAGAAGTTCCCCTCAACTGCCTGTGGGACGGCCTGGAATCATGGGCCCAGTGAACAGACTTTGGTAGACTTGACCCAAATGGATACTTCAAACCACAAATTGATACGTTTCCTTTTCTTCATTGCATAGACAAGAAAATTAGATGTGGAGAAACGTGGCCATGTGCACAGTATCTCAGATCTAGCTGGTGGCAGAGTCTTGGTTTCTGTCCACTGCCCTGACCATGCATGATCAATGCTCGGGGCAGACGGCCGCCTTCCCTTCCCTGCTTGCTTCAGTAACCTTATCTCTTCCCCCATGATCCAGCTCAGCTGTGCAGGACTGGCGGCGGGCGTGCAGGGAGTCGATACCCTCCAGTATTCTGGTTCTCAGGGAGCTCCTTGCCTGCCCACCTGCAAGCTCCAGGCTTCCACCGACAGGCAATGAAGGAGAGCAAATAGCAGAGGCGGCTGGGCACAATGACAGGCCAAGGCAGGGTAACCACCAGTGTGAGGTACCCATCAAGCAGGTGTGCTGGCCCCAGCCACTGCTCTGAACACAGTAGAGGCCTGTCCCTATCGTTATTTTTAAGTTTCAGAGTCATTATGAGCTCAATTTTATCCTCCCTAAAATACATACATTGAAGTTTTCACCTTCAGTACCTCAGAATGTGACTGTATTCAGGGATAGGGTCTTTACGGGGGTCAAGTTAAAGTAAGGTCTTTAGGGTGGGCACTAGTCCAATATGACAGTGTCTTTAATATAAGACAAAGTTTAGACACACACTCATAGAGAAAAATCCATGTGAAGACACAGAGAGAAGAAGGCCTTTTGGATGCCAAAAAGAGAAAGGTCTGGAATAGATTCTTCCCTCGCCCCCTTCACAAGGAACCCACCCTGCTGGCACCCTGATCTCAGACTTCCAGCCTGCAGAACTGTGAGAAATAAGTTTCTGCTGTTCAAGCCACCCAGTCCGTGGTACCTTTCTATGGCAGCCCAAGCAGACTAATACAAGACTCAACCTGTTTTCTTAGACTGTGGGCCAACATATGACAAGCGTGGTCCCTCCCAGGCCAGGCTTCATGGCCCCAATTAAGGGGCAGCCACCAACATAGCTGCTGTGGAGTGGGGAGAAGAGAAGCCCGAGGCAGAACACTTCCCACGGCCGCGGCCCCAGCATCCGTCCTCTCTTCTTTCCCCATCATGCGCAGCCACATGTGGCTGCAGGGGCCTTTCCAGGCCCCTCCGCTCTGCCTGAAGGAGACCCCACAGCTAGAAGCACCTTCCTAACAGCCAATGCTCCCCTGGCACCTGAAAGCAGCTGTGAGCGGGAGGCAGGGGAGGGGGTAACGGAGGCTGGGTGCTCTTGGGGCTGGCACTGGGAGCCTCCTCTGCACTCCTCAAGGAGCAGGAAACAGCTTCAAGCTTGTGGGTGCACCTGCTTGGTGCCTCCCGGAGAGGAGCTGGGGGCTGTTTTTAGCACAGGCACCCTTTCCTCTCTTTCTGCCTGTCTTTTTTCCTAAATCAGAGAAGGCAGTTCCTTCAGCACCAGGAGCAGGAAAAGAGGGAGGGGGCCGAGAAATGAAAGACTCAGAGAGTGTTACACATAACAGTGGGCGTATTTTATGGAAAGCAGCCGACAATCAGTGTTTGCAGACGCCTTTTATTTTATATTATTTCCTCATCTGTTCAGCTTTCTTGGGTGGGAGCCAGGAAGTTAATATTCTCAGTCAAAGTCGGCCTTTTATCTGTCAGGTTCAAAATGAAACCGAGATGCTGGGGTTTTAAAGTGTCTCCGGCAAAAGGCAAACATACCTTCTCAGCAGCTCCGGCCCGGGAGTTGTCTCTGGAGCTGCAGTAGCTCCTGCTGAGGCCCTCTTACTGGGGCTTTTGATTGAGGGTTTCTGTGACTCCTTAACCAGGTCATGGGTCAGCCTGGGGAATCTGGCTTTGCTACAGCCTTTTGGTGTCAGAGCACATGAGCATGGTGCCATCAGCCAGTGCCCGGGTCACTTCACAGATCATGCTAGGGTTGCGGGTGGTTTGTCCAGTTAAAGGAGGCAGGTAGGAGGAAAGGTTGAAAAGAGAGGTTTAACCCCTGCCTGAAAGGAGCCTCAATGACAGAGTTGCAATGGTTTTAAAACATGTCTCCAATTTCTCCGACAGCCACCCCCCATGAAAAGGTGGAGCCTAATTCCCCTCCCCTTGAATATGAGCCGGCTTTTATGACTCACTTCTAATAAAGAGTTACAAAAGTAACAAAAAGTGGTGCTGTATGATTTCTCAGGCTGGATCATAAAAGGCAATNAAGATCGATAGAATGAATAAATCTCTAGTGAGATGGACAGAAAAAAAAGGAAAAAAAAAAACACAAATTACCAAAATCAGGAAGGAAAGAAGTAATATCACTACAGACCTTGCAAACATTAAAAGGATAATAAGGGAACACACACGAATTTGACAACTTAGATAAAATGCGCCAATTTCTTGAAAATCACAAATTAACAAAACTCAGCCAAGATGAAATAGATAACCTGAATAGTCCTTTAAACTACTAAGGAAGTTAAATTTGTAGTTAAAAACCTTCCAAAAAATAAATTTCTAGGCCCAGATGGTAAATTCTACCAAACGTTTAAAGAAGAAATAACATCAGTTCTATAAAGTATCTTCCAGAAGACAGTAGAGAATGAAACACTTCCCAGTTCATTTTTATGAGGTCAACATTACTCTGATACCAAAGCCAAAAAGACTACAAGAATAGAAAACTATACACAAATACCTCTCGATACAAAAATCCTCAATGAAACGTTGGAAAATTGAATCCATCAATATATAAAACAATGCGACTAAGTGGGGTTTATCCTAGACATGCAATATTAAATGAATAGATGTATTCACAATATTGACAGTTTAAAGAAGAAAAAACCCACAAGATCATATCAATTGATGTCGGAAAAACACTTGATAAAATTCAATATCATTCATGATTTAAAAAAAAGCTCTCAGCAAACTAGAAACAGAAGGACTCTTCTTCAATGTGATAAGGTGGCATCTACAAAAACAAACAAAAACTCTGGGAAGCAGTGCTCTTGGAACAATTATATTTCCCCTCCATTCTGCTCCCTTGAAGGCTGACTCTGAGTTCCTACAACTGCTTCTGGGCCAAAGAATCGAGAGTGCGTGCCTGTCATGAGTAGGCAAGCAGAGGACCACTGTCTTGGCTTCATGGGAACCTCTGACATTTTCCCCTGAGGTTTGTGGAAGAAGTTCCCCTCAACTGCCTGTGGGACGGCCTGGAATCATGGGCCCAGTGAACAGACTTTGGTAGACTTGACCCAAATGGATACTTCAAACCACAAATTGATACGTTTCCTTTTCTTCATTGCATAGACAAGAAAATTAGATGTGGAGAAACGTGGCCATGTGCACAGTATCTCAGATCTAGCTGGTGGCAGAGTCTTGGTTTCTGTCCACTGCCCTGACCATGCATGATCAATGCTCGGGGCAGACGGCCGCCTTCCCTTCCCTGCTTGCTTCAGTAACCTTATCTCTTCCCCCATGATCCAGCTCAGCTGTGCAGGACTGGCGGCGGGCGTGCAGGGAGTCGATACCCTCCAGTATTCTGGTTCTCAGGGAGCTCCTTGCCTGCCCACCTGCAAGCTCCAGGCTTCCACCGACAGGCAATGAAGGAGAGCAAATAGCAGAGGCGGCTGGGCACAATGACAGGCCAAGGCAGGGTAACCACCAGTGTGAGGTACCCATCAAGCAGGTGTGCTGGCCCCAGCCACTGCTCTGAACACAGTAGAGGCCTGTCCCTATCGTTATTTTTAAGTTTCAGAGTCATTATGAGCTCAATTTTATCCTCCCTAAAATACATACATTGAAGTTTTCACCTTCAGTACCTCAGAATGTGACTGTATTCAGGGATAGGGTCTTTACGGGGGTCAAGTTAAAGTAAGGTCTTTAGGGTGGGCACTAGTCCAATATGACAGTGTCTTTAATATAAGACAAAGTTTAGACACACACTCATAGAGAAAAATCCATGTGAAGACACAGAGAGAAGAAGGCCTTTTGGATGCCAAAAAGAGAAAGGTCTGGAATAGATTCTTCCCTCGCCCCCTTCACAAGGAACCCACCCTGCTGGCACCCTGATCTCAGACTTCCAGCCTGCAGAACTGTGAGAAATAAGTTTCTGCTGTTCAAGCCACCCAGTCCGTGGTACCTTTCTATGGCAGCCCAAGCAGACTAATACAAGACTCAACCTGTTTTCTTAGACTGTGGGCCAACATATGACAAGCGTGGTCCCTCCCAGGCCAGGCTTCATGGCCCCAATTAAGGGGCAGCCACCAACATAGCTGCTGTGGAGTGGGGAGAAGAGAAGCCCGAGGCAGAACACTTCCCACGGCCGCGGCCCCAGCATCCGTCCTCTCTTCTTTCCCCATCATGCGCAGCCACATGTGGCTGCAGGGGCCTTTCCAGGCCCCTCCGCTCTGCCTGAAGGAGACCCCACAGCTAGAAGCACCTTCCTAACAGCCAATGCTCCCCTGGCACCTGAAAGCAGCTGTGAGCGGGAGGCAGGGGAGGGGGTAACGGAGGCTGGGTGCTCTTGGGGCTGGCACTGGGAGCCTCCTCTGCACTCCTCAAGGAGAGGAGCTGGGGGCTGTTTTTAGCACAGGCACCCTTTCCTCTCTTTCTGCCTGTCTTTTTTCCTAAATCAGAGAAGGCAGTTCCTTCAGCACCAGGAGCAGGAAAAGAGGGAGGGGGCCGAGAAATGAAAGACTCAGAGAGTGTTACACATAACAGTGGGCGTATTTTATGGAAAGCAGCCGACAATCAGTGTTTGCAGACGCCTTTTATTTTATATTATTTCCTCATCTGTTCAGCTTTCTTGGGTGGGAGCCAGGAAGTTAATATTCTCAGTCAAAGTCGGCCTTTTATCTGTCAGGTTCAAAATGAAACCGAGATGCTGGGGTTTTAAAGTGTCTCCGGCAAAAGGCAAACATACCTTCTCTAATAAAGCGTTACAAAAGTAACAAAAAGTGGTGCTGTATGATTTCTCAGGCTGGATCATAAAAGGCAATTCAGCTTCCACTTGGCTTTCTCCCATGGGACACTCACCTTGGGAGCCCTGAGCCGCCATGTGAGAAATTCAGTTGTCCCGAAGCCACCATGCTGGGGGGACTGTGTGGA
Organism: Galeopterus variegatus; assembly: GCF_000696425.1. NCBI lineage: Eukaryota > Metazoa > Chordata > Mammalia > Dermoptera > Cynocephalidae > Galeopterus > Galeopterus variegatus. The sequence continues at coordinate 54,478 of NW_007738908.1, forward strand.
GAGACCACACAGAGAGACCAGGAGCCCAGCTGTGGCAGCCCCAGTTATTTAAGTCTTCCCAGCCCAAGCACCAGACATGTGAGAGAAGAAGCCTTAGAGATGTCCCCATCTCCAGTCACCTAACTGCAATGGCATGAGACATCCCAAGTAAGAGCTGTCTTGCTGAGCCCAGTCACTCCAGAACCATGAGAGGTACTGAAAAATGATCACCCCTGTGTTACATCATTAAGTTTGGGGTGCTTAGTTATGAGGCAATAGATACTCAGTACAATGGCCTTCTCCCTTCTGATTTTGTCTCCTCTACAGCAAAATTGTGGAAGGTGGGTCCCTTTCTGTGATACAAATCCTCTCTCGGCCACTGATCTTGGTCAAAAGGTCTGGATTCCAGTTCTGATTCTTCCTGACACATTATCTTAGTCCATTTACTCAGCCCTTTTGGACCTCAGTTTCCACATCTGTAAAATGGGGTTGATAGAATAACAGTAGCTTCACAGAGATGTTAGAAGGGTCAAGTGAGATGGTGGATGTAACTCCTACATTTCTCAATGCCCTGAGATACAAGAGCCATAACACATTGCTTTTGAGGGCCTTCCCATTGAAAGTGTGTGGCAAAAAGGTATATGCAACCTGTATAAAAAGTGTGGACACTGAGCAGCCCCGTGAGACTCTAAAAGGAAAGGAGTCCTCTGTAAAATATAAGAACTATTCAGAAACTCCTTATTTTTATGATCTATCAAAATTACATGGGGGCAACCAATGATGCTATTCAGCTACGGAGATTAATTTCATTCTATGAAGCCCAGGGTTTCTTGGCCTTCTCAGTTATACCGCAGTCAAAGCAAGGGTTTCTGCAGTCAATTCGGGGCCTCCCCTGGGTTTTGAGGCCACTTAAAATGCAGTGGGGTGTTTCTGGGGCTAGAATTCCAGAAGCCTCCCTGTATCACTCACACCTCACCCCACCCCAGATGCAGCTGGACTCAATAGCATATTTGTGGGTCAGCTGAAATTGGAAATAGGTTCTGTGAAACAAGGATGAGAGGCGAGAGTTTTACTGCAAACTGCACTGCCCCCACACTTAGCTTGGACCTGAATTCTGCTCGCCTCTCTGAGTATTCCGCCTTCAGCTCCAACCCACAAAGGGCACTTCTGGGGGCCTCTCCCTTTCTTACAATATGGCTGCTGCTAATAAAGGCATAAATGCTGCAAAGCACTTATTACAGTAATATTATCTTTATATTATCCCAGCATTACCAGGCTGTGCGCAGGGGCTGGGGAGGCGGGAGAACCTCTTCGGTGCTGTCAGTAATCGGAGGAAGGCAGTTTAGTTTAATGATAATGACTTACACTTAGATAGCTGCCCTCATCCCAGAGGACCCTGGAGCACTTTACAAACACACTCTCACTCTGAGCCTTTCTAACAAACCTGAGCTGCAGCAATGCTTATAAATAATATATACTCTGAGTGCCTCTATATACTGCAAATGTATGATATAAATGTGTATAAATGTAACAAATATGATTTTTGCATGTTACATTAATAATCTTTTAAAAATGGGTACCCATCATGGGTGTGCAGCCACAAAACAGACTCATAGGATGCTGAAGTCCAATAAATATGGATACTGCACAACCATTTACAACAGGTACCAGCCCAGGGCTTTTAAAAGCTAAAGAAGTCATTCACAATCTACATTCACTGGGTTCCTCTTTCACTGGGAAGGTCATTCTCAGGTCAAGTTCATTTAACTAGTCCCAGGTCAGGGTCCAACAAATCCACAGATGTAGATAGTCCTAGATGCACTCCAAGGTTGATTCTCAAGCTTCAGCGCCAACGTGCTGTGTGATCACAGACAAAGCAGAACTTTCTCTGGCTTCAGCTAAATTCTCAACACAAGTGGCCATAAGGCTCTATGGTAGCTTGTGGTATTGTTCCCAATCCTTTAGGCCTTTCCTATATCAGAATTATTCATTTACACCCTTTGCCACATGAATTTGAAGTTCTTCACATTAGAATAGGCAGAGTTTACCACCTCATGAATTTGGGGTTTGGTCATGCTTTTTGATTATTATTGTAGTCATGTAGGTTTCAGCTCATGGTCTCTGTGGGTCAGGAATTTGGTTAAGGCACAGTGGGGATGGCTTGTCTCTGCTCTAGGATGTTTGGAACCTCAGTTGGAAAGACTAGAAGGCTAGGAGTGACTCCCCGGCTGGAGCTGAGATCCTCCGAAGGTTTGTTGTCTTGCACATCTAGATCCCAGGCTGAGTTAACTTGGAGATTAGGAAAGCCAACCAGAGTGCTGACATGGGGCCTCTCCATTGAACCTGGGTTCCTCAAGACATGGCGGTCTCCGAGTTGTCAGACTTCTTAAACATGGCAGCTCAGAGCTCCAAGTGAAAGTAATCGAGAGAAAAGGCAGAAGCTGCATTGCCTTTTATGACCCAGTCTTGGAAATCAGTGTTACCTCCACTGTCCTCTATTGTTGAAGGAGTCACAAGCCCACCTAGACTATTAGACTCCACCAATGAATGGAAGGAGTGTCAAGGTCACAGGGCAGGAAAGAGTGCTGAATGGGTATATATTATGTGGTCATCAAAATTAGCTTCTTATGCTGTATAACAAATGACCACAAACTTAGTGGCTTGCCACAATGCACATTTTCACTGTTTCCATGGGTCAGGAGTTTGAGCACAGCTTAACTGTGTCCTCTTCTCAGTGTCTCACAAGGCTGCAATCAAGGTGTCAGACTGTGTTTCTTTCTGGGGCTTGGGATCCTCTTCCAAGCTCATGTGGTTGTTGGCAGTGTTTCCTTTTCTCATCTGTGAAAGCATGGTAAGGATTGAAGGTAAAAATGCATGACGATGTCAGGGACACCAAAAAAAAGCTACATAAATGCTTATTATTCTCCAACTAGACTGTGAGATTCCCGAGGTCAGGGGGACTGTTTTATATTTATTTTGAATGTACTGTAGAATTTAGAACAGGACATGGCTGAGTCTCAAGAAATGCTGGATGAAGGGATGGATGCATTGACGGATGGATGCATTGAGGGATGGACAGATGGGTGAGAGATGAAGACTTGAGTCCCAAGAAGAGTCTGGGAAGGCATCAAGGAATGTGGGGGTGGGAGAGATCTGGTGTGTCTCTTACTGTCACAGGCATAAAAGCTGACCATTGGAACAAAACATAGGAAACTTATTTTGTATCATTCCTCCTGAAGACAGTCTGACTGCTTCTGGGGAAAAGTGCAGTACAATAGTGGCAGCAGGGCCTTTGCAGTCAGACAGACTTGGGTTTGAATGCTGGTTTAGCCGTATTCTAGTTACATGACCTGAGAGTTACCAAACCTCTCAGCCTTGAGATTCCCCATTGATGAAATGAGGGTTGTGGGAGGGGTAGAGATGAGGCTGTGAAACTGCTCACAGGGCCCTGTAGATGGCTGTTTAGCATCAGCCAGTCTCATGAGGGACAGCAAGGCATAGTGTGATCAAGCTCAGGCTCCAGAAATGCATAGCTTGGTCCAAAGCTCGGCTCCAGCATTTCCTGGCTGTGTGATCTTAGGCAAGTTAAATAACTTCTCTTGTCCTCCATTTCCTTGTATGGAAAATGAGGATAATAATTTTGTATGCTTCACAGAGTAGCTGTCAGGAATAAATAAGATAATATACATAAAGCACTTAGAATAGCACATGGTCCACGGTAAGTACTCAGTGAATATTAGCTGTGGTTAATTTGCTACATCATCTGCTTTCCCTCCTTCTCTTGCTCCTTC